>NW_024404507.1:0-37804 GCF_905171775.1 Rana temporaria | reverse complement strand
CTCCCCCCCACCCCCCATCTCTTTGTACACTATCTGCTCCCCCCCACCCCCATCTCTTTGTACACTATCTGCTCCCCCCCACCCCCATCTCTTTGTACACTATCTGCTCCCCCCCACCCCCATCTCTTTGTACACTATCTGCTCCCCCCCCACCCCCATCTCTTTGTACACTATCTGCTCCCCCCCACCCCCATCTCTTTGTACACTATCTGCTCCCCCCCACCCCCATCTCTTTGTACACTATCTGCTCCCCCCCACCCCCATCTCTTTGTACACTATCTGCTCCCCCCCCCCCCCCCCCCCCCCCCTCTTTGTACACTATCTGCTCCCCCCCACCCCCATCTCTTTGTACACTATCTGCTCCCCCCCCCCCCATCTCTTTGTACACTATCTGCTCCCCCCCCACCCCCATCTCTTTGTACACTATCTGCCCCCCCCCCACCCCCATCTCTTTGTACACTATCTGCTCCCCCCCCACCCCCATCTCTTTGTACACTATCTGCTCCCCCCCCCACCCCCATCTCTTTGTACACTATCTGCTCCCCCCCCACCCCCATCTCTTTGTACACTATCTGCTCCCCCCACCCCCATCTCTTTGTACACTATCTGCCCCCCCCCACCCCCATCTCTTTGTACACTATCTGCTCCCCCCCACCCCCATCTCTTTGTACACTATCTGCTCCCCCCCACCCCCATCTCTTTGTACACTATCTGCTCCCCCCCCCCATCTCTTTGTACACTATCTGCTCCCCCCCACCCCCATCTCTTTGTACACTATCTGCTCCCCCCCCCCCCATCTCTTTGTACACTATCTGCTCCCCCCCACCCCCATCTCTTTGTACACTATCTGCTCCCCCCCACCCCCATCTCTTTGTACACTATCTGCTCCCCCCCCCATCTCTTTGTACACTATCTGCTCCCCCCCACCCCCATCTCTTTGTACACTATCTGCTCCCCCCCACCCCCATCTCTTTGTACACTATCTGCTCCCCCCCCACCCCCATCTCTTTGTACACTATCTGCTCCCCCCCCCATCTCTTTGTACACTATCTGCTCCCCCCCCACCCCCATCTCTTTGTACACTATCTGCTCCCCCCCCCCATCTCTTTGTACACTATCTGCTCCCCCCCCCATCTCTTTGTACACTATCTGCTCCCCCCCACCCCCATCTCTTTGTACACTATCTGCTCCCCCCCATCTCTTTGTACACTATCTGCTCCCCCCCCCCATATCTCTGTACACTACTCCCCCGTGCTCTTGTAGTACAGCCTGGGATCCCTCCATACAGAGTCCTCCCCCCACTTGTACATCGGGGGGGGGGGGGGGTGGGAGAGTAAAATGTGCTCAGAACATAGACGGTGCGGAGACGGTAAGCCGGTACTTACCCGGAGCTTCGGAACCGATAAATCCTCATCTTCCCCCGCAGCACACTTCTCTCCCCGCGCGTTTTTTTTTTTTTTTCTTTTCTCCCGCGCTTTTTCCTTTTATCTCCCGCGCGCGCGCCGCCATCTGCCCCGCCCCTCCCCGTACTAACCAATCCACACCACCATACAGAATAAACCCCGCCCCCTTGTCTCCGTCTATGGACAGACTCCGCCCAGAGATGACGCACGGGGGAGGGGAGGGGGCGGTACTCGGTGACAGTTCGGAGAGAAATTGTTACATTTTATATCCGCGAGGAATCGATACAAAGTAACGGCGCGCGCCCCGAGTGTTATTATAATCTCTTTATATTTCCTACAATCACTACTGAGCCCAATTTTATGTCTAACCAAAAGAAAAACCTATTTTTGTTAGCGTTGGATAGTGACGGTTTATAACCCCTGTGAGGTGATATTTCTGTCTGTGTCTCCGGTAGGGAAATCCGGGCTCTCTATTGGCCATAATCCAAAGTGATAGTAAAAGTCTCAAACTTTGTGTTGTCACCAGAACAGGAACTGAGGAGAAATCTTCATATGGGGACACCAGTTCTGGTGACAACCCGGGATTTCCTCTCACTTCCTGTTCTGCCTATAGGACAGGAAGTGAAGGCAAATCTCCCCAAAGGGACACAGATGCCAAAAGTTCTGCCAACCGCCCCCATGTACCATTTACTGCGGGGGGCGGTGGCTCCCCTGCGCAGAATCACTTAAGGGTACATGGTTCTGGGGCGCGCACGAGCAGGGCCGCTGATAGAAATCATGGGGCCCCGTACAGCCTACCTGATGGGGCCCCTTCAGCCCCACCCCTGGTCCCGCCCCTGGTCCCTCCTTTAGCCCCACCCCTGGCCCCGCCTTGAAACTTTCTCTGCAGCACATTACGGGATTGGCGGCATTGGGTGGCACTCTGCAGGCAGCACGTGTTATGGAATATAACGCATGTGCTACCTGCAGACAGTGGCACCCATGCCACCAATGCCATATTGTGCTGCAGACAGTGCCACCCAATGCCGCAAATGGCATAATGCTATTGGCAGCATGGGTGGCACTGTCTCTGCATGCAGAAAATGCGTTATGGCATTAGCGTCATGGGTGGCACTGTCTGCAGCACATTACGGCATTGTCTCTGCTAGGAGCACATGCGTTATGGGCCATAACGCATGTGCTGCCTGCAGACAGTGAAACCCATGCAGCCAATGCCATATTGTGCTGCAGACAGTGCCACCCATGGCGCTTATGCCATAACGCATGTGCTACCTGCTGACAGTGCCATCCATGCCGCCAATGCCATATTGTGCTGCAGACAGGCAGCCCATGCGTTATGGCATCAGCGTCATGGGTGACACTGTCAGCAGCACAATATGGCATTGGCAGCATGGGTGGCACTGTCTGCAGGTAGCATATGCATTATGGCCCAAAACGCATGTGCTACCTGCAGACAGTGCCACCCATGTCGCCAATGCCATAATGTATAGATGCTGCTGCAGTAGATCTTGAATCCAACCCCCCCCCCCCCCCCCCCCCAAGCAAGCACACACCTGTTAGCTGAGTCACTTCCTCCCTAATCCTGCCATCATCCATGCTCCCATCTCTTAGAACCGAGTTGCCCTGCCCCTCTGCCGCTGAGGGACACAGAGCAGAGAGACAGGTGGAGGGGAAGACCGCAGCTTCGGCGGCTCCGTATTTCCCGTCGCACTGTGATTGGGCGTATATCGGTCATGTGCGGAGGCGGGACTTCTAGACGATCCCAGACAGGCCAGCCCCACGCCGCACATGACCCCCGTACGCCCAATCACAGGGCACCGGACACCAAACATGGCGGGTGAGATCGGGGACACAGAAAATGAAAATTAGGAGGAGGCACGGAATGTCACCCCCCTAAAGGTTGCGCCTGGGGCCCTGTTTTCTGGGACTCTAGTCTAGTAAATTTTTAACATTACATTCAGCCGAGTTGTCCTAATGACAATCGGCTGTTTTTTTTTCCGTACATACCGTATTTTACCGCCGCTTCCGGGTATGTCTTCTGCGGGACTGGGCGTTCCTATCTGATTGAAAGGCTTCCGACCGACGCATACAGCGCATCATGAGTTGCCGAAAGAAGCCGAACGTCGGTGCGGCTCTATACGGCGCCTGCGCACCGACGTTTGGCTTCTTTTGGCAACTCGTGACGCGCTGTATGCGACGTCGGAAGCCTTTCAATCAGATAGGAACGCCCAGTCCCGCAGAAGACATACCCGGAAGCGGCGGTAAAATACGGTATGTACGGGAAAAAAAAACAGCCGATTGTCATTAGGACAACTCGGCTGAATGTAATGTTAAAAATTTACTAGACTAGACTAGACTAAAAAAAAAAAAAAAACAGCCGATTACTTTTACTTTTTGTCATTACTTTCCGCTACAGTGGGGTAGCCAGGCCTGAAATAATAATTGGAGTGAGCCTGCAGACAATAGATCTTGCCCCCCCCCCCCCAAACAAGTACATTCATACCTGTTATCCTGATTCCTGGCCCCAGGACAGAGTCATTTCCTCCTGTAGTAGTAGCGCTGGCTGCTGTGCTGTCTGCCTGCCTGGATTCCTGGATTCGCTGCCTGGAGTCGAGTGTCGCAATTTAAAAAAGTGTTTTTTTTTTTCCTGCCTGTGCTGTTTTGCCTTCTCTCACTCTCTCCCTGGCGCCGTGGAGGGAGAAGAATCACTACGCGGCGCCAGGGAAGGACAAGCTGTCCGGAACTTGATTCTGCAGACTGAGCAGAGCAGAGGAGCGGGCGCGGGAGAGAGAAGAGATATTCTTCCGCGCCCGAAATAGAGGAAATAGTCCCTACCTGCTGCCGCCTACGAACGGAACAAGCAGGCAGGTACTGAGCCAAAAAAAAAAACGTAGAAAGCGGCGGAGGGGGGCTTGTTTGGTGGACAGATGACTAGCGGTCAGGGCTGTGGAGGTTTTTTTTTTTTTTTTTTTTTTTATAACATTAATTGGTTCTGTCGAGGCTGCCCGGGCCCCCCTGCCAGCCGGGCCCGGTACAACTGGGCCAGCTGTACTGGCCTATCAGCGGCCCTGCGCACGAGTACATCCCGCTGTGATTGGACACATTGGGCCGGATTCAGATAGATTTGTGTATCTATCTGCTGGCGTAACGTATCTGCGATACGTTACGCCGCCGTAAATTTGGGCGCAAGTTCCGTATGCAGAAAGAACATGAGCCCTTAGTTACGGCGGCGTAACGTATCTGTGGCGGCGTAAGCCCGCCTAATTCAAATGGGGATGTTGTGGGCGTGTATTATTTAAATTTCACTTGACCCCGCGTATTTGACGTTTTTTGTGAACGGTGCATGCGCCGTTCGTGAAAAAATCCCGGTGTGCATGCTCGAAATTACGCCGCAAAGCCTCATTGGTATCGACGTGAACGTAACTTGCGCAAAGCACTATTCGCGAACGACTTACGCAAACAACGTAACATTTTTAAAATTTGACGCGGGAACAACGGCCATACTTAACATAGGATACGCCGCATATAGCAGGGGTAACTTTACGCCGGAAAAAGCCTAACGCAAACGACGTAAAAAAAATGCGCCGGGCGGACGTTGGTTTCTGAATCGGCGTATCTACCTAATTAGCATATTTTTCGCATAACTATACGGAAGCGCCACCTAGCGGCCAGCGTAAATATGCAGCCTAAGATATGACGGTGTAAGACACTTACGCCGGTCGGATCTTAGGGAAATCTATGCGTAACTGATTCTATGAATCAGGCGCATAGATACGACGGTCCGCACTCAGAGATACGCCAGCGTAACAGGAGATACGACAGCGTATCTCCTATCTGAATCCGGGCCATTGGGAGCCAATCAGCGGATGCGCTGTCCACTGGGACCCGCCGATCGCTTGCGGTACAGGCATAACGCCGTTCTGCGATAAGGGAGGGCAGTGATCTTCTGCTAAGCAGGAACACGGATCTCTGCCTTCCCATAGTTAACCACTTAAAGCGGAGCTCCACCCAAAAGTGATCCTCTGCTTTTGGAAACCCTCCCCCCCTCCGGTATCACATTTGACACCTTTCAGGGGGGAGGGGGTGCAAATGCCTGTATTAACCACTTGATTACCGAGCCTGTTTTTCAGATTCGGTGTTTACGAGACTAAAACAGTTTTTTTTGCTAGAAAATTACTTAAACCCCCAAACATTATATATATATATTTTTCTAACACCCTAGAGAAGAAAATGGCAGTCATTGCAATACTTTTTGTCACACCGTATTTGCGCAACGGTCTTACAAGCGCACTTTTTTTGAAAAAAAAAAAAACACTTTTTTTTAATTAAAAAATAAGACAACAATAAATTTTGCCCAATTTTTTATATATTGTGAAAGATAATGTTACGCCGAGTAAAATGATACCCAACATGTCACGCTTTAAAATTACGTCCGCTCGTGGCATGGCGTCAAACTTTTACCCTTAAAAATCTCGATAGGCGACGTTTAAAAAATTCTATAGGTTGCATTTTTTGAGCTACAGAGGAGGTCTAGGGCTAGAATTATTGCTCTCGCTCTAACGATCGCGGTGATACCTCACTTGTGTGGTTTGAATACCGTTTTCATATGCGGGCGCTACTCGCGTATGCGTTCGCTTCTGTGCGCAAGCTCGTCGGGACGGGGCGCTTTAAAAAAATGTTTTGTTTGTTTTCTTATTTATTTTATTATTGTTTACACTGAAATAAAAAAAAATATATATATATCACTTTTATTCCTATTATAAGGAATGTAAACATCCCTTGTAATATAAAAAAGGATGACAGGTCCTCTTAGACCCCATTCACACCTTCGCGTTTTGTCGCATGTAGCGCGACGCGAACAAACGCCAGAGGGACGAAAAGCAATGAAAGTCAATGGGGATGGTTCACATCTGCACGCTGATGCGCCTGACGCGCATCGCCTGTAGTCAAAAGAAGTTCCGGACCCTTTTTTGTCGCGCAATACGCGCGATATGCGCGTATTTGAGCGTTTTTGGTTTTCCATTGAAATCAATGTAAAACGCCAGATACGCGCGTATTGCGCGACAACAAGCGTTTGCTACGGGCGTTTCGTCAATAGAACTTGTCGCCCATGCAGAAGATTAAAAAAATCTACCAACATAGCAACAAGTGATGAAAAGATGATAGTTTTTCCTATTGGCTAAAAAAAAAACGTCTAAGTACAAAAACGTCGGACAACGCTGTATGCAAACGCGCATATTAGCATGAATACGCGCGAAAAAAACGCCGAAAAAAAACGCCGGAAAACGCCGCTATTGCCTACGCCTAGGTGTGAATGCAGCCTCAAATATGAGATCTGGGGGTCAAAAAGACGTCACATCTCATATTTAAACTTAAATGCAAGAAAAAAAAGAAAAAAGGAAAATTTGTCATTTAAAAAAATGACAACAAAAAAATTGTCTCTTTTAAGAGGCTGGGCGGGACTGATGTTTTGACGTAGCAGAGCTATGAGGACGGGTGGGGGCCATCTTGCCCTCACTCAAGTCCTCACACACCAGGCGGCAGCATCCGATCGCCTCCGCCGCTACCGACGGCTCCCGGTAAGCGGCGGAGGGAGCGGAAGAGCGGCAGGAGGGGGCCCTCTCCCGCCACCGATAACGGCGATCTTGCGGTGAATCCGCCGCGGAGACCGCCGTTATCGTTTACACGGCCGCCCACTGTAAAGATGGATACCTCGGTTGTGGCAGCAGCTGCTGCCGTTACCAAGATATCCATCTTTAAAAATAGGACGTACATATACAGTGGGCGGTCGGTAAGTGGTTAAGTGCCCAGCTGTGGGTCGCGGGTCCCGGTCCGAAGCTCCGTGACCACAGGACCCGCGGACCCGATTGCCGCTGGAGTCCCGCGATCGATCCCCGGAGCTAAAGAACGGGAAGAGCTGTGTGTAAACACACCTTTCCCGTTCTTCACTGTGGTGCCATCATCGATCGTACAGCCACACCCCCCTACAGTTAGAAACACAAATGAGGTCACACATAGCCCCTTCAGCGCCCCCTGTAGATAACTCCCAAACTGCAATTGTCATTTTCACAGTAATCAGTGCATTTTAAATGCATTTTTTGCTGTGAAAATGACAATGGTCCCAAAAATGTGTGAAAATTGTCCGAAGTGTCCGCCATAATGTCGCAGTCACGAAGAAAAATCGCTGATTGCCGCCATTAGTAGTAAAAAAAGAAAATAATTAATAAAAATGCAATAAAACTATTAGGGGTGTAACGGATCGTCATTGATCCGTGATCCGCACGGATCAATGACTTCGGATCGGCACACACGTGATCCGTGGTGTGCCGCGGGACTGCAGAGCAAAGCGGTAAAAAAACACATTGAAATTGTCTCCGCTGTTTGCACACAGCCCCGCCTGCTCCTAACCACGCTGTGATAGACAGAATGCGTGTCCAATGCGCTGATGTGTTTTGTCTATTACAGCGTGGGCTTAGGAGGAGGTGGGGCTGTGTACGAGCAGGAGTGGAGACGTTTAAACATACGGGCGGTGAGTTCAGTTGGTTTCTAGCAGAGAATGTGCTGCTGCCGTCCATCCGTTCCCCCAGGGCCATCTTTTCCATTGGGCACGCTGGGCAGTTGCCCGGGGGCCCCGCTTGCCTGGGGGGCCCCACCGGCTGCGCAGCAACTCCAGTAAAAAATTGTGGAGAGTGACAGGTTAGAACTGCCCATGCCCAGTTTGCGGAAATCAGAGAAGATCCGATCCTCCACGAGTGCGGGGGGTTGCTGATGTAAGGGGGGAGTGAATGCAAAAATGTAAGGGGGCACTGATATAAAGGTTCCCCCTCCTATATTAGTGACCCCCCCTTACCTTAGTGTATTTACTCTACGGAAGGTGGTCTCTGGTCACCAGAGTGCCCCCCACATCAGAGTTCCCCTTTACATCAGAGTCTGCAGGATTCCCCCTTACAATGCAAGGGGGAACTCAGTCTGCGGACCCTGATGTAAGTGGGAAAGAGAAAGCAGTGGACTCTGATATAAGGTTGTCTCTGGTCACCATAGCCCCCCCTCCACATCAGAGTTCCCCCCTTAGATCATGATCTGCAGCGTTCCCTTTTACATAAGAGTTCCCTTTCACTGTAAGGGGGAATCCTGCAGACTCTGATGTAAGAGGAAACTCTGTGCTGGCTGGGTTATAGTAACCTGACCTTCATGTCAATGAAGACATTTATTTTTTTTACTTTTGTTTAACTTAAACACATTGCTAATAGCACTAGCTACTGTATATGTTTATAGTTTAAATACTGACATTTGCATTGTTCGGCACTGAAAACTGTAATTTTAGGTACTTTTTTTTTGCACTGGCAGTAAAAGATGTGGTTCTGCCAGTAAATTTTATGATTTTTGTCAGTAAATTCTCGTGCGTGATTGTGTAGACAGGGCCCCAGTGCACTGTATTGCCCGGGGGCCTATAATGCTCTTAAGATGACACTGCGTTCCCCCCACACTTCTCCCTGCTGGCTCTGATAACCCCCCCCTCCCGTCCGTCCGTTCCCCCCCCCCCCCTCCAGCTGCAGTCCGTTCCCCTCCTCCCTCCCCCCAGCTGCTGTCCGTCCATTCGTTCCTCCTCCCCCAGCTGACGAGTCTCCTGTCCTTGCTGCAAATAGCACACAGTGAGATGGGTGAGCTGTGCTCTTCCCATCTCCACTGTGAGGACTGTTTTTGGAGCTGACAGGGTTAACAAAGAGAACCTGTCACCTTCAATTGCTATGACACAGGGAATTGTTTTCTCTTGTGTAATAGCAATAAAGTTAAATGTAAAAAAAAATAAGAAATAATTCAATTAATAAAAAAATAAGTAATTAAAAAGTAAAGAAGAAGAAAAATATTAAAAATAAGAAAATTATACAAAAATTAAAAAAGTAAAAACGACAAGCTACAAAAAAAAAAAAAAAGTGATAATGTAATAAAAAAAAAAAAAGAAGAAACAAAAAAATATTTGAACTAACCGTGCCGCCCCTGCCATCCAACTGCTATTCTCCGGGGGGTGGTTCGGTTGGTTGGGAGGGGGTGCATTGCAAAACCTGGCCTTGGGGTGGCAGGGAAAGGAAATCCAGCCCTGCTGGCTGCCCTCTCACTTCTTCCACCCTGGCGAGGCGGCAATTTGGGGCACAGTGAGGCGGCAATTTGGGGCACAGTGAGGCGGCAATTTGGGGCACAGTGAGGCGGCAATTTGGGGCACAGTGAGGCGGCAATTTGGGCACAGTGAGGTGGCAATTTGGGGCACAGGGAGGCGGCAATTTGAGGCACAGGGAGGCGGCAATTTGAGGCACATGGAGGCTGCAAATTTTTTTTTTTTGCTGATCCGAAAAATGATCCGATCCGTGACTCCTGATCCGAGGAACGATCCGAACCGTGAGTTTTTTGATCCGTTGCACCCCTAAAAACTATCCCCTATTTTGTAAACGCTATAAAGTTTGCGCAAACCAATCGATAAACGCTTATTGCGATTTTTTTTTTTTACCAAAAATAAGTAGAAGAATACGTATCGGCCTAAACTGAGGGAAAAAATGTTTTTTTTTTTATATATTTTTTGGGAGATGTTTATTATAGCAAAAAGTAAAAAATATTGAATTTTTTTTAAAATTGTCGCTCTATTTTTGTTTATAGCGCAAAAAAATAAAAACCGCAGAGGTGATCAAATACCACCAAAAGAAAGCTCTATTTGTGGTGAAAAAAGGACGCCTATTTTGTTTGGGAGCCACGTCGCACGACCGCGCAATTGTCTGTTAAAGCGGCGCAGTCCCGAAGTGTAAAAACCCCTTGGGTCTTTAGGCAGCATATTGGTCCGGGGCTTAAGTGGCTAAGGACCGAGCCTGTTTTTCAGACTCAGTGTTTACAAGATTAAAACAGTTTTTTTTTTTTTTTTGCTAGAAAATGACTTAGAATATATATATATATAATGTTTGGGGGTTCTAACACCCTAGAGAATAAAATGGCGATGATAGGAATACTTTCTGTCACACCGTATTTGCGCAGCGGTCTTACAAGCGCACTTTTTTTTGGGAAAAAAATCACTTTTTTTAATTAAAAAAATAAGACAATAGTAAAGTTAGCCCAATTTTTTTATATATTGTGAAAGATAATGTTACGCCGAGTAAATTGATACCCAACATGTCACGCTTTAAAATTGCGCCCACTCCTGGAATGGCGTCAAACTTTTACCCTTAAAAATCTCCATAGGTGATGTTTAAAAAAATTCTACAGGTTGCATGTTTTGAGTTACAGAGGTTTGAACATCGTTTTCATATGCGGGCGCTGCTCACGTATGTGTTTGCTTCTGGGCGCGAGCTCGTCGGGACGCTTCGGCCAGGTTTTGCGATTCGGAACTGCGTTGATTTAACAGACAATTGTGCGGTCGTGCGACGTGGCTCCCAACAAAATTGGTGTCCTTTTTTTTCCTTACAAATGGAGCTTTCTTTTGGTGGTATTTGGTCACCTCTGCGTTTTTTTTTTTGCGCTATATTTTTTTTTTTAAAAATCGCAATAAGCGTTTATCGGTTGGTTTACGCAAAATGTATAGCGTTTACAAAATAGGGGATAGTTTTATTGCATTTTCATAAAAAAAAAATTTTATACTACTTATGGCGGTGATCAGCGATTTTTTTCGTGACTGCGACATTATGGCGGACACTTCGGACAATTTTGACACATTTTTGGGACCATTGTCATTTTCACAGCAAAAAATGCATTTAAAATGCATGGTTTATTGTGAAAATGACAGTTGCAGTTTGGGAGTTAACCACAGGGGGTGCTGAAGGGGTTATGTGTGACCTCATTTGTGTTTCTAACTGTAGGGGGGTGTGGCTGTAGGTGTGACGTCATCGATTGTGTATCCCTATAAAAGGGAACACACGATCGATGACGCCGCCACAGTGAAGAACGGGGAAGCTGTGTTTACACTCACCTCTCCCCGTTCTTCAGCTCCGGGGACCGATCGCGGGACTCCAGGGGCGACCGGAGCTTCGGACCCGCAACCCACGGCTGGACAACAGCACAGCACGTACAGGTACGTGCCTGTGCCCAGCCGTGCCATTCTGCCGACGTATATGTGCAGGAGGCAGTCCTTAAGTGGTTAAAAAGTTTGGAGACCCCTGGTCTATAGGACAGGAAGTGAAGGGAAATCTCCCCAATGGGACACAGATGCCAAAAAAAAAAACCTGACAGGGTGTCAAACGTTTTCTTACGCTGTCCAAATCGTTTTATTTAAAAGTTTTGCCTTTAGTTCTGCCGGCGACGGAATCGAATGTGACGAGACACCGGCTCGTCGATGACGTCACCGCGTTCTTGCCATTCAAAAGGGCAAGCCTGCCAGGAATCCCGTCGGGAAAACTGACAGTTTTTTTTTTCCCCCGAAGGGTTTTCCAGGTCGTGTGTACGAGGCTTCAGATGCCAAGCTGGTTCTGACAGTCGGGTACAGATATTGGGGGACAACTGTCACCTTTCTCAGAGCAGAATTAGTAAATCAAACTGCGCCGTAGAACATGCGGGATGTTATGTTATTGTGTGATAGAGAACGGTAACATTGTTTCATGTTATGTTTTTTCTTCTCCTCTGCTTCAGGGATATTACAGGTCTGTTATGAAGTTTATATAGAATTACACATTTCTATTTTTTCTATACATTACATTATCTGGGCTATACAATGATGTCTCACAAAATGGTAAATATGAACTTCTTCTCTGACAGATGCCGATCCAAATTTCCAAACGTTCTCAGTACTTCTCATTGGACTGGGTATTTGTGTTCTGTATCGGGTGAGTAATATTTACATACCATTTCTCTAAACCTGGGTTCACGTATATGTGCGGGCCACAATGTGGTACAATTTGAACCACTTCAGCCCCGGACCATATTGCTGGTCAAAGACCGGAGAACTTTTTTTGCGATTCGGCACTGCGCCGCTTTAACTGACAATGGCGCGGTCGTGCGACGTGGCTTCAAAACAAAATTGGCGTCCTTTTTTCCCCACAAATAGAGCTTTCTTTTGTTGGTATTTGATCACCTCTTGCGGTTTTTAGTTTTTGCGCTATAAACAAAAATAGAGCGACAATTTTTAAAAAAATTAATATTTTTTACTTTTTGCTATAATAAATATCCCCCAAAAATATATAAAAAAAAATTGTTTTCCTCAGTTTAGGCCGATACATATTCTTCTACCTATTTTTCATTAAAAAAGAAAGCGTTAATTGATTGGTTTGCGCAAACGTTATAGCGTTTACAAAATAGGGGTTAGTTTTATGGCATTTTTATTAATATTTATTTTTTTACTAGTAATGGCGGCGATCAGCGATTTTTTTTTTCGGTACTGCGACATTATGGCGGACACTTTTGACACATTTTTGGGACTATTGGCATTTTTGTAGCGATCAGTACTATAAAAATGCATTGATTACTATAAAAATGCCACTGGCAGGGAAGGGGTTAACACTAGGGGGCGGGGAAGGGGTTAAGTATGTTCCCTGGGTGTGTTCTAACTGTAGGGGGGGTGGGACTGACATGGGGAAATGACAGATCGCTGTTTATACATTGTATGAACATACGATCGGTCATTTCCCCCCCTGACAGGACCGGGAGCTGTGTGTTTACACACACAGCTCCCGGTCCCCGCTCTGTAACGAGCGATCGCGGGTGCCCGGCGGTAATCACGACCGCCGGGCACGCGCGGGAGTCAGGAGCGGGTGGTGCGCGCCTGCCCCTATTGGCTGCTGGGAGGGATGACGTATAGCTAAGTGCTCTCACCCAGCAGAGCCGACCTGCCGCCGTATAACTGTTATACGGCGGCTGGTGGGCAAGCAGTTAAAGCCCAGTGTGGTGCGATTCCAAAGCAAATTGTTAGTGTATGACCTGGAAGTCACACTTGTACCACACTGCTCAATCATCTCACCTGTGGTTGTGTCTTTCATATTTTCAGATGTGTTGCAAAGGGAAAAGAAAATGTCTTCCGCTGGGGATTATGGAGGAAGGATTTGCACAACCCATCCACAACGAATCCACAGCCACCCAGAGGATCCCTGAAGATCTTCCTCTGAGTATCCAGGAGGTTGGATTTTCGCAACCCATCCACATCTACTTGTGAAGATATTCCTTGGAGTATCATAGAGGTTGGATGTTGGCAAACCCATCCACAACGAACCTACATCAACCCATGAGATTCTGAAGATCTTCCCCAGTTTAATGGAGGCTGGGTGTTCACAACCCATCCAAAACGAGTCCACATACATTGATCCTCCTGAGTTAATGGAGGTTGGATGTTGGCAACCCATCCACAACGAATCCACATCCACCCATGAGATTTCTGAAGATCTTCCTCTGAGTATCCAGGAGGTTGGTTGTTGGCAACCCATCCACATCTACCCATGGGACCCGCGAAGATATTCCTTGGAGTATTATAGAGGTTGGTTGTTGGCAACCCATTCACAACGAACCTACATCAACCCATGAGATTCTGAAGATCTTCCCCAGTTTAATGGAGGATGGGTGTTCACAACCCATCCACAATGAGTCCACATACATTGATCCTCCTGAGTATTATGGAGGTCGGTGTTGTCAACCCATCCACAATGAATCCACAGCCACCCAGAGGATCCCTGAAGATCTTCCTCTGAGTATCCAGGAGGTTGGATTTTCGCAACCCATCCACATCTACCCATGTTACGCCTGAAGATATTCCTTGGAGTATCGTGGAGGTTGGTTGTTGGCAACCAACATCTACCCATGAAACCCGTGAAGATATTCCTTGGAGTATCAGAGGTTGGTTGTTGGCAACCCATTCACAATGAATCCACAGCCACCCAGAGGATCCCTGAAGATCTTCCTCTGAGTATCCAGAAGGTTGGATTTTCGCAACCCATCCACATCTACCTATGTTATGCCTGAAGATATTCCTTGGAGTATCATACAGGTTGGATGTTGACAACCCATTCACAATGAACCTACATCCACCCATGTGATCCCTGAAGATCTTCCTCAGTTTAATGGAGTCTGGGTGATCACAACTCATCCAAAACTAGTCCACATCCACCGATCCTCCTGAGTATTATGGATGTTGGATGTTGGCAACCCATCCACAATGAATCCACAGCCACCCAGAGGATCCCTGAAGATCTTCCTCTGAGTATCCAGGAGGTTGGATTTTCGCAACCCATCCACATCTACCCATGTTACGCCTGAAGATATTCCTTGGAGTATCATAGAGGTTGGATGTTGGCAACCCATTCACCATGAATCCACATCCACCCCTGTGATTCCTGAAGATCTTCCTCAATTTAATGGAGGCTGGGTGTTCACAACCCATCCAAAACTAGTCCACATCCATTGATTCTCCTGAGTATTATGGAGGTTGGATGTTGGCAACCTATCCACAATGAACCTACATCCACCCATGTGATTCCTGAAGATCTTCCTCAGTCTAACGGAGGCTGGAGTTCACAACCCATCCAGAACAATTCCACATCCACCGATCCTCCTGAATATTATGGAGGTTGATGTGTTGTCAACCCATCCACAATGAACCCACATCCACCCATATTTATGGGATCATTGAAGATCTACATCTGAGTGGAGAGGGGGGGGGATGTAGACCACCAATCTAGGATTATTCCACATCATGAATGAGAAGAGATCTCTTCCTGGAGCAGAGGCTGGATCTATGCTCAACAAACTCAACTAGAGGAATGGATACCCCCACCCCATTTGGATGCCTATTCCTGTCCATGTGGGGGTAGACTTTTGGAGGATAACTTATTTTATCTACTATTTATACTATGTGATTGTACATATGATGTTGGTGTTTCAAGGAAACTATGAAGTGGAACTCCGGACAAAACCTTTTTATTTAGTGCGGAGCCAAGTGGGGAAGGGTTAGAGCCTCATTCAGATTATAAATGTACCTGTTGGGGGGATTCACTCTCACTTCCTGTCCCAGTGACTACGCCAGAAGTGGGGGGGAAATCAGCCCAACACAGATACAAGAGGTGCTAAACCACCCCCACACAACTTTTTATAGCTATGGGTTTTAGAGAAAAAAAAATCCCACTCTAAAATGCCAATTTGGCTAGAGTTCAGTTTTAAAGAGCCTTTTAAAAAAGTTTCAGTCATAAGTAAGCTTATGTAAGGTATCCGAGGTCATATAAAAGTCTATTTAAAAAAAAAAAATGTTTTTTTTTGCATGAATGTCACAAACGTTCGCCCAGCCACCATGAATATTCACTATAATTTGCCTAACCCTTCGATTTCCTATAATAGTCAGCTCCATCTAGTGTCCATAATGTGGTCATTTTTGGATTGATGTACAGTGGAACCTTGGTTTACGAGTAATGCGGTTAACGAGCGTTTTAAATAATGAGCAACTTTTTTTTTTTCTTAATCCTGACTCGGTTCGCAACACGAGCAGAATTCAAGCTAATGGGGCGTGCAGTACCGCATTTGGCCAGAGGTGTGGGGGGGCGCCGATGACACTTGTAACGGTTTGGAGCTTTCAGAGGGTTTCTGAGATCAGCCGAGCTGTCCCCGAGTATTTTCGAGGCTCTACGGCGCCCCCCCCCCTCACCTTTGGCCACATGTGGTATTGCATGCCATAGAAGTCAACGCAGAACAAATTATCTTCGTTTCCATTGACGTCTATGGGGAAACTCGCTTTGATATGCGAGTGCTTTGGATTACAAGCATTTTCCTGGAATGGATTATGCTCGTAATCCAAGGTTCCACTGTATATCAGGAAAAATATGCATTTTTGGCCACTAGATGGCGGTAATGATGATAGGAAATAAACATACTTGGTGAATAATGGTGATTTTTCATGATGGCTCAGCGAATGCTTGTGACATATTTCCATCTTCTTCTTTTTTTGTTCATTTATAAATGGACCCCTTAAAATTGAATAGTTGCTGCTCTGTCAGCTGCCTGATCTTACACGGTCTCCCTATTTCTAATGCCGCGTACACACGATTGGAAATTCCGACAAGAAAAGTCAGATGTGAGCTTTTAGTCGGAAATTCCGACCGTGTGTATGCCCTATCGGACTTTTGCTGTCGGAATTTTCGCCAACAAAAGATTAAGAGCAGGTTCTCTATTTTTCCGACAAAAAAAGTTCCGCTCTTCTGTATGCAATTCTGACGCGCAAAAAAAAACACGCATGCTTAAAATCAGGCAGAAGAGCAGAACTGCCTATTGAAATTCATTGATCTCTGCTCGTCGTACGTGTTGTACATGACCGCGTTCTTGACGGTCGGAATTTGTGTGACCGTGTGTACGCAACACAAGTTTGAGCCAACAATCCGTCAGAAAAAAAAACATGTTTTTTTTTTGTCGGAAATTCCAATCGTGTGTACGCGGCATAAGAGTGTGCTGGGTAAAAAAATAAATCTGTGTGGGATTTATATGCATTGCGCCTAAAGAACAAACAAAAAAAAAACGAAAAACTAAATGGGCTCTACCAAATAATCAAACTACTGTAATGAGCAAAACAGAAAAATGATCACTGTGCAGAAAATATTCAAAAGTGCAAAATAGTTTGTGCACTCCTGACGATGTCACTTATGATGAAATGCTGTGAGTGGGCGGGGACACATGGATGTCGTCAGGCACACCAGGAAGTACCACTGTTACATAACAGAGCGGGAGGAGGGTGGCTGAGCACAAGTTCTGGTGCTGCAGTTGTCTTGTGAGTGAGCTGTCTGTCCTTTGTCGAAAGTTTTATGGGGGGGGGGGTTGGGTGAATTGAGAGGGATTATTGGCAGATGAGTCCTTGACGTGAGTAAGGCTCGGTTCACACTTGCGAGTCAGGGACGTGTGCATAATCGCCCACACAGGCAAAACGCACTGCTCTTTTGCAGATGCACCATTAATTCTTAAAGGGTATCTCCTCAAGCCAAAGCTTGATTGTACTTCTCCTGTGGATCACAGGTATGCAGTCTGTTCTGCGCTCCTGTGAGCCATTTTCAGCTGACAGCGGGCTGAACCCTGCTGTCGGCTGAGGTCACAGAGCCGGCCCAGGCTGGGGAAATATCATGACCATATGGTCGGGATCCACCCAGAACCTGGATTGGCACCTGGCTCAGCCTCTCAGCAAGTCACTGAGAGCCCGAGCCATCCCCTCCACAACCCAGTGCTTCAGGGGGGCAGAGCAGACAGCGGTGACAGAGCACTGAGCAATCAGCAGTGTTTGATCGCTCGGTTCTCAATCTTAGAGCTGGCAGGGGTCAGATGCTGCATCCACATTGGTAAGTATGATTTAAAAAAAAAAAGAAATTCTCTTTTTAAAAGACACTCCCATTTGATTCACTTTCCACATGGACACTGACAAACAAACAGCGATTTCTTCAGAGTATCAAAAGGTAGGAATCTGGAACAAAGTTGAAGGTGAAATCCCTACAATGTGCACAGAGGACCCAGAGGGGAATATATATAACTCCAAAAGTGGAGTTACTCTTTAATGCGGCGTGTTTTAGGGTGCGCAAAACCCCGTGGTTTCCGCAGCACCATGCGATTACCTGCGGCTGCGCTTTTTAAAAGTTCAAGGACTTTTAATTTTTTTCTCGCATTTCCCACAAGGACGGCAACCCATATAAAAGATTGGATTGCTTTGCCCATGGAAAACGCAGCGCACAGGACGCTCACAAGTGTGAACCCGGCCTCAGAGGACATTGGAAGGGATCGGCAATTTATTTATTCATGACGGCACTTTGTGGAAGAAGCACTTTTTGCACTTTACTATCGCAGTTTGCACTAAGGAATTGTAAATATTATTAAAAAAATTGTGAATAATAATAATAATAGAGTATATTGTAAATATATGGACGGTATGGATTGTTTGGCATTCTCTGAATTGATTTGGGTGAATGTTGCACTTTAGGATTCATCTGCTGCACTTTATTTGTAAATTTTTGTGAACTGGTGAATTATTTTAGACCTGTTTTGCGCTTTATGGTAGTTTTGTTAGTTTGACTGATTGCGCTTTATAACACACATTTGGGTTAAGTTACTAAAAGTGGAGAGTGCAAAATCTGGTACAGATCTGCATAGAAACCAATCGGCTTTCAGTTTTTTTCTTTTTTCTTTTTGTCAAAGCCTTTAACCACTTGAGACCCGCGCTATTGACAAAAGACGTCAACAGCGCGGCTCTCAGGTGCCAACTGGACGTCTTTGGATGTCATTTGAAAGCATTACCCGTGCGCGCCACTGGGGGGTGCGCAGCGGGTAAACATTGTCCCGGGGCATAGCTGGGGACCCGATGCGTGTACCTGGCGGCCGCGATGTCCACCGGGTACACGCGATCGTCGGTAAGACAGCAGGGACGTGGAGCTCTGTGTGTAATGATGAGGTGTAAACACAGAGCTCCAGGGGCTGTCAGAGGAGACCGATCTGTGTCCCTTGTACATAGAGACACAGCATCAGTCACCTCCCCCAGTCACCCCCCTCCCCCCACACAGTTGGAACACACCCAGGCTACACATTTAACCCCTTCCTCACCCCCCAGTCACATTTATACAGTAATTAGTGCATTTTTATAGCACTGATCGCTGTATAAATGTGAATGGCGCCAAATTTGTGTCAAAAGTGTCCGATACGTCCGTCGCAATATCGCAGTCCCAATAAAAATCGCAGATCGCCGCCATTAATAGTAAAAAAAAAATAATAATAAAAAAAAAAACATAATTCTGTCCCCTATATTGTAGGCGCTATAACTTTTGCGCAAACCAGTCGCTTATTGCGATTTTTTTTTTTTTACAAAAATACGTCAAAATACGTATCGGCCTTAACTGAGAAAATTAAAAAAAAAAAAATTGGGATATTTATTATAGCAACAAGTAAAAAAAATATATATAATTTTTTAAATTGTCGCTCTTTTTTTTGTTTATAGCGCTAAAAATAAAAACCGCAGAGGTGATCAAATACCACCAAAATAAAAGGTCTATTTGTGGGGAAAAAAGGACGTCAATTTTGTTTGGGAGCCACGTCGCACGACCGCGCAAATGTCAGTTAAAGCGACGCAGTGCCGGAAGCTGAAATTTCGCCTGGGAATGAAGGGGGTTTATGTGCCCAGTAAGCAAGTGGTTAAAGGGGTGGTAAAGATTTAGCTATTATTATTTTTTTTTAAAAACAAACATGTCATACTTACCTCCACTGTGCAGTTAGTTTTGCACAGAGTGGCCCCGATCCTCATCTTCTGGGGTCCCACGGCGGCTCCTCCCCGCAAGAGCTAACCCCCTCTGGGAAGCTCTCTCCTGTGGGGGTTAGCTTGCGGGTGCGCTCCCGAGCCGTACAATCGGCTTCCATGGCCAGCGATTGTATGACTCGGCCCCGCCCCCCGGCAGCCGAGTCATTGCATTTGATTGACAGCAGTGGGAGCCAATGGCTGGGCTGCTATCAATCTATCCAATGAAGAGCCGACAAGACCTGGGGAAAGCAACGCGGGATCGCGCCCACAAAGATTCGGGGCTCGTGTAAGTAAAACGGGGGCTGGGGGGCCGTGACTGCAAGGTGTTTTTTCACCTTAATGCATTGCAAGGTAAACACAAAGGTTTACATCCCCTTTAACTGAACAAGCTGAGGTTAGAAGCTGATTGGCTATCATGCACTGTAGCACCAGATTTTTCACCCTCCAGTTTTAGTAAATCGACCCCATTAATTGGGTAAAAAAAATGTTTTTGCTTGCACAGCAGCTTTTAGACGGGTCTGAGGGCAGATTTATTGGATTAACCCCTCTAAACCCGCTCTGGGACAATTTTACTTTTCACACTCTTATTAAAATCTGTTTTTTTTTTGTTTTTTTTTGGCTAGACAGATTATTTAAGCCACCCCCAGATTATTATATATTCTGAATATAGAGGCCATGTGGAATATAAAAAAAAAAAAAAAATGTCATTGCCGTTTATGTTGCACAATATTTACCCAACTGTTTAATATTGTAAATAATATAATACTGTATGATATTAAATCTATATTTCTAAGAAAAATAAAAAAGCCAAACTGTGTAATCTCTGATTATTATTTATTTATATATTTTTATTACAAGAAAAAAGGTAGCGCATAAATAGATACATCAAGACTAAAAACTGTGGCCCAGATTCACAAAGGAGATACAACGGCGTATCTCTGAGTTGAGCCGTCGTATCTATGCGCCTGATTCATAGAATCAGTTACGCATAGATTTCTATTAGATCCGACCGGCGTAAGTCTCTTACGTCGTCGGATCGTAACTGCATATTTACGCTGGCCGCTAGGGGCGTGTACGCTGATTTACGCCTAGAAATATGTAAATCAGCTATGTAACAGGAGTCACTTTTGGGCACAGATTGAGCCAGGAGATGGGGTACACATGTTGGATTGTTTTGGCGTGGACAGTGATTTACAGTATATTCCTTAATGCCTGCAAAGAATATTCTATGACTCATTTCTATGCTTAGCCCTGACTAGTGACATGCTAATTGAGTCAGGGCCTGGAAGACATTTCATTGTCCTTGTGTAAAGGTGTTGTAACGGACAGGTGTTAATCCAGGTCTGCTCCCAGAACTCTAATTATGCATGCTAAATACTGTTTATGTGTGATAACACTGTCTAAAGCCTAGTGATGCTCAGAGGTGTGAATAGGTGTCAAGCTGTATGCGGAGACGGAACGTCTGCCTAGGGAACTCAGTGTGTGATGGGGTTTTGTTTGATATGCTGTTAATGAAGGAATGTGCAGTGATTAGACATGATAATTATAGGCCGGCGCCGACCTGTCTAGAATGGTTAGTAATTAGCCTTGGTGTGTGATTAGGGGGTGGAGATCTCATTGTCCCTTTGAATACTGTCAAATGCCTTGTACTGTATATAAGACTGAAAGAAACCATTAACCAGTTCCCGACCCCCGCATGTACATATACGTCCACAATATGGCACGTACAGGCACATGGGCGTACACGTACGTCCTCGCCTATTAGCGGGTGGGGGGTCCGATCGGGACCCCCCCCGCTACATGCGGAGGTCGGGTCCGCTCGGGGAGCGATCCGGGACCACGGCGCGGCTATTTGTTTATAGCCGCTCCGTCGTGATCGCTCCCCGGAGCTGAAGAACGGGGAGAGCCGTGTGTAAACACGGCTTCCCCGTCCTTCACTATGGCGGCGCATCGATCGCGTCATTCCCTTTATAGGGAAGACACGATCGATGACGTCAGTCCTACAGCCACACCCCCAAACAGTTGTAAACACACACTAGGTGCACCCTAACTCCTACAGCGCCACCTGTGGTTAACTCCCAAACTGCAACTGTCATTTTCACAATAAACAATGCAATTTAAATGCATTTTTTGCTGTGAAAATGACAATGGTCCCAAAAATGTGTCAAAATTGTCCGAAGTGTCCGCCATAATGTCGCAGTCACGAAAAAAATTGCTGATCGCCGCCATTAGTAGTAAAAAAAAAAAAATTTATAAAAATGCAATAAAACTATCCCCTATTTTGTAAACACTATAAATTTTGCATCGGACATCATCGGACATGTCCGCTCAGCCGAAATCCCTCGCATGCGTCGAAGTGATTCGACGCATGCGTGGAATCATTGAACTTCCGGGGTCGCGTACGTCGCCGCGTCATCATCGCCGCCACGTCACTGCAACGTCGTCACCTCGTATCCTGTCCGCGGGGAATTTGGTCTGATGGTGTGTACAGCCATCAGACCAAATGATCGCAGCGGACATGTCCGATGAAAACGGTCCGCGGATCGTTTTCATCGGACATGTTCTATCGTCTGTACGAGGCCTCACCGGTAGGTGTGTAATCTGAAAAAAATTAGCGTAGCAGTTTGTGCCAAGAGAAAGTGTATCGTTGTTCTAAGTGCATTATAAAAAAAAATGTTAGCTGTGTCCTGTGCTGCTCGAATGTTGTTTTTTTTTGTTTTTTTTCAATGGTATTTATTACAAGTTTTCACATTTCCATCATAAAAAAACAAAACAAAAACACAAACTACTGTAGCGCCTGGTTACTTCAAAGTACCATATAAAATATAGATGCGCTAATATTAACTTAAAAGGTGATAAAACGTACAAAGAAAACTAATCAGGGAGAACACTCCATAAACTGTGAATTACTAATATGTCCTTAATTAGTGCACAGTGATTAGCAGGATTCCATGCAGGGAAAAATCACTCTCTTCAATCTGAATGCTAATCCAGCCCTCCACCGCTGTGATCAGATGATACAGGCACTCACAGACAGGGATTGCATGAAAGAAAAGAGAAAAACATCATTGCGCACTATCCGATGACAGTTTAAAAATGTATCTGTCATTGAATATTGCGCAATGAGGTGCACTAATTAAGGACATATTAGTAATTCACAGTTTATGGAGTGTTCTCCCTGATTAGTTTTCTTTGTACGTTTTATCACCTTTTAAGTTAATATTAGCGCATCTATATTTTATATGTTTCACTGTTTGGATTTGGTATCACTCAAGATAGCAGCTATATTATTTGGTTTTTTATTTAGGTGCACGTGGAATTGATTATTTAATTAGCGCTGTAGTATATTTTTCACATTACTTCAAAGTACCGGTGCTATTTAAATTTAGAGGGAGATCAGAGTGTAGTTAAACTCTGATCTGGTTAAATTGTTCAAATTGGGTCTCTGTCTCAGCTTGGCTGTGCTGTGGGCTCATTCTGTTGTACTGGGGTGTTCTTCCCACCCCGGTGCAGTAGATGGCAGCAGTGGAGTCAAGGTTTGGGTGTTCTTCCCCGGCAGCCAATCAAGAGGGTTGAGCCTCGCTGTGCATGCTGGGGGAGGGTATTTATGGGGCAGATGCCATTAGTTCTGGGTCTTCTTCGTCCAGTGTGGCACCCACCTTTAGGGTGACCACATCACGGCGCCCCTGCCTTATGGCCTACCTGGCTGGGGCGCGCGTGCCACGCAGTGTTCCTGGTTCCGGTACCATGTTGGTCCGGAGCATTTGAGTAGCGACGGGGACCCAGTGATTGACTGGGTTCCCACTTTTGAGGATCCCAAGTGGTATAGCTGTTCAGTAGGGAGTCCGTCTGAGGAGCGCCAATGAGAGGCTGGCGATCCAAAAGGATTTTGACAAACCACCGGGGATCGAGGTAGCCGGACACTGAAGGATTAATCACCTGTCAGTCGGTACCTGGGCGACGTAAAGAAGGAGACCCAGGCGTAATTCATTCAAGGAGGATTGTCTCCTTATTTGCAATTAGAGAGGGTCTGTGGCAGAGGTGTCTCCCTGAAGTCCATTTCAGGAGGGTCTGTGGCAGAGACTTTTCCTCAAAAGGTCAGAGTGATACTCCGGCTGCCAGGTCAGTGAGAGAGGCCTGTCCGGGTACGCTAAGCCCACTCCGGCGGGAGTGGCGCAGAGAAGTGTTACACGTGGGAGCAGGACTGTTTCCTATCATTACGCCTGAATTTGCTCTTCTCCTTTCTTCCTTCAACTTTACTTTCCTTACCACAAGTTTATTGTTTTTACCCGGCTATATGCACCATTCACCCCTAGGAGTTCAGAAAGAGCCACAAGGTAATTGTGCCACCCAAAACAAACCAGCAGCTCCTCCGGGGGTAGTGTTACACTACATTAACAGATACATAGTGATGTTAGCAGCACCACTCCTTAACCACTTAAGGACCGCCTCCTGCAGATATACGTTGGCAGAATGGCACGGCTGGGCACAGGCACGTACCTGTACGTCCTAAAACAATTATATACCATTCCAACAAGCATACTGCCGACCAGGGCGGGTGCAAGGATTTTTGACACCCTAGGCCAAACATAATTTTGCCGCCCCCTCCGGCTCCACCCCCGACCCCATCCCCTTTGCCCTGCTTATGTATAGTATTTTGTATACCCTACCCTTTTAATGAAGCGCCCATCAAATGTGGCCTCACCAGCGCCCATCTAATGCGGCTTCACCAGCGCCCATCAAATGCGGCCTCACCAGCGCCCATCAAATGCGGCCTCACCAGCGCCCATCAAATGCGGCCTCACCAGCGCCCATCAAATGCGGCCTCACCAGCGCCCAGCAAATGCGGCCTCACCAGCGCCCAGCAAATGCGGCCTACCAGCACCAATCAAATGCGGCCTCACCAGCGCCCAATCAAATGCGGTCTCACCAGCACCAATCAAATGCGGCCTCACCAGCGCCCAATCAAATGCGGTCTCACCAGCGCCCATCAAATGCGGCCTCACCAGCGCCCAATCAAATGCGGTCTCACCAGCGCCCATCAAATGCGGCCTCACCAGCGCCCATCAAATGCGGCCTCACCAGCGCCCATCAAATGCGGCCTCACCAGCGCCCATCAAATACAGCCACACCCGCGTCCGATCAATCACATCAGTGCCAATCAATGCAAATCAAGCTCTGGGGGGGAGGGGGCAGATATTTTAATATACACATACATTTAAAAAAAAATATTGTCATCACATACACAAAAGTTTTACTTTACTCACCACATCAACTTGAACGGTGAATCCTGTGGTGGCTGCCTGCCCTCGCTCACACCACCTCTGCTGTTGTACAGTGGCACTGGCACGGTGCCTCTTCAATGCTCCAGCCTCCACCTGTCCCCCCAAGCCCGGGAGCCGCCAGTACTAATCCCATGATGCATCGCGCGGCATCCTCCACACACATTGACTGACATGGCCGGGACTCAGGAGAGGGGGGGGTGCCGGGGGGGGGCGCTGTGCTGCGGACGGTACACCTCCTGTCACACACAGCCAGGGCTGGACTGGGACAGAAATTTGGCCCTGGACTTCATCCAAACTGGCCCACTTTGACAGGTCTCTCCCATGGCGGCCGGACAACTCCTGCACCTCCCCCCCGCCACACAAGCCCCCTCTCCCCCTTCACTAGCCATTTTACTTTATTAGAGTAGAACGGCTGGTACTGGTACTCTTATAGGCAGTACCAGTGGGGAAGCTAGACATTATTTCACCCAGGGCAAAGAATCAGTTCTGTGCCCCCCCCTTATGGGACAAGATTAGGCAGAAGTGAGAAACTCCCAGACCATAGCTGTTGAGTCAGCTGTCTGTCCCCTCCCCCATGCTCCTCTGTCATCCCCCCTGCTCCTCTGGTCCTCCCAATGCCTCTTTGTTCCCCCCCTGGTGAGTGCTGCGGGGAGGGAGAGGAGGTGAGCGCTGCGGGAAGGGAAAGACAGAGGAGCAGAGGGGGCGGCGTTCCGCTGTCACTGAAGCTGGCCCACTGAGCCATTGGCCCACCGGGAAACTCCCTGCAGTCCCAATGGCCAGTCCATCCCTGCACACAGCCTGGAGTCAAGCCATCAGACAGTTCTAAATCAGCGGTCATGCTATCAGACAAGTTTTCTTAGTTGGATATACAACACAGGAAATCTAGATATAAGATAATATAATATATAAAATAATGATTACTCAGAGTTGTTACACATCCACCCCCCCCCCCTATCTAACATTTACATTACAGTATCAGTTTACTGTGGAAATTTAAGGGTACAGACCCCCAAATATCAGCCCATTGGCTTCATAGGGATATTTTTTACAATATTTCAAAATGGGTTAAAAAAAAATTCTCCCATTGGACCAATACGTTTCCAATGCAGATGTGTCATACACACCCCCCTCTATCATATCTTACAATACGGTATACGTTTACTGTGGAAATTTAAAGATACAGAGCCCCAAATATCAGCCCATTGGTTACATAGGGACATTTTTGTAACATTTAAAAATGGGTTCAAAACAAAATCTCCCATTGGACCAATACGTTTACAATGCAGATGTGTCATACACACCCCCCCCCCCCTCTATGATATCTTACAATTCGGTATAATTTTAATGTGGAAATTTAAAGATACAGAGCCCCAAATATCAGCCCATTGGTTACATAGGGACAATTTTTCCAATACTTCCAAATGGTTACATAGGGACACATTGGTTACATAGGGACACACCTGCATTGTAAACGTATTGGTCCAATGGGAGAATTTTTTTTTTAAACCCATTTTGAAATATTGGAAAAAATGTCCCTATGTAACCAATGGGTTGGTATTTGGGGCTCTGTACCTTTAAATGTCCACAGTAAACCTATACCGTATTGTAAGATATGATAGAGGGGGGTGTGTATGACACATCTGCATTGGAAACGTATTGGTCCAATGGGAGAATTTGTTTCTAACCCATTTTGAAATATTGGAAAAAATGTCCCTATGTAGCCAATGGGCTGATATTTGGGGGTCTGTACCTTTGAAATTTCCACAGTAAAATGATACTGTAATGTAAATGTTAGATAGGGGGGTGTGGATGTGTAACAACTCTGTGTAATCATTATTTTATATATTATATTATATCTAGATTTCCTGTGTTGTATATCCAACTAAGAAAACTTGTCTGATAGCATGACCGCTGATTTAGAACTGTCTGATGACTCCAGTCACACACAGACAGTCATTGTGGGCAGAGAGCTGAGAAGGAAGGGGCTGCTACCTTCATTTTGATTCCGGGCTCTTTCTGCTGAAAAGGATCATTGCTGCCTGGACAAGGAGATCGGAAACACTGACACATGAGATAAGATCAGGGCTGCTGATAAGCCAGTACAGTCAGCCCTGTTGTACTGGGCCCCCGGCCAGCAGGGGGGCCCGGCAATCTGAACAGAGTTGCCGAGGGAGGAGGAGGAGAGCGTCACCCCAGGAGCATGGACATCGCCACCGCTCAGATAAGACACTTCTTGGCTCTATGGATAAGAGAAGAGCAGGCTTGTATTCCTGTCAGCACCCGAGACTCCCCCCCCCCTCTCCTCCTGTAAACTTGTCCTGTACCTCAGCAGGTGACAGGTCTGGTGAAAGTGAAAGTAAAATGCCTGAATATGTAAGGAATATATATAATGGGACTTTTCAGGTACTACACACAGATATATTTCACAAAATCATTCTTTTTAATATATGTGTATGTAGAATATATTTTTCCTGACTGACTCCATGGCAGCCTACGTGTGGGTTAATCCCGCCTCCTCTCCAATGTGATAGGACCCCATACCCATAAAAGTTAACTCACCAATAGACTCAGTGTTCCTTTTTTTTCCTCCTCCATGGATCTAAATCGTTTCTTCAAGGAATGGAAAAGGGCACACTTTAAGCGGTGCAGCTCGGATCCCAGCCATGGGCGGGTGGAGAGCTTCCCAGCACATTTGGTTGTGGCTGTGGCGTGTGCTGAAGACATCTAGGATCGGCTGGCAAGGTCCCTTTTCTCTATATTCCTCCATGGCAGCGGTTTATATTTGCCTCTGTGTTGTTTGTCTATGTTTGTATGGCGGCTGGAGCGCTTCTGCGTTCCAGCACGCCTCTGACTTCCTGATTCCCATCGCTAGTGCCCCGCGCATGCGCCGTATCCACCCTCAGAGCGAGGCTTGGTCGCGCATGCGCAGTCCGTTGGTTCCCGCGGCGGCCGCGCAGGCGCCGTGGGATCGCTATCCACTGCGCAGGCGCGTTCGTGGAGGACGCGTGACGTCACCGGCGGGTGATTTAAAATCAGCTGCTCGCCTGTATTCATTGGGTTTCCCTTCAGGCGAGCAGCTGAGTGTCTGGGTGTCTCCCCTCTGGTTGCCAGGTCAGTGAATGGCTCTTTACTTCTGGCTAACATTGATTTTACCATGCTATGCTATTTTTCTTATGTCTCTCTGCATTTATTTAATTATATTCAATTGTTTTATCTAAATGAACTATCTTTTAATTAGTTACACTTATCTATTTATTTATTTATTTGTGTTTTAAAAAAAAAAAAAAAAAAAAAGAGAGAGAAAGCAGTAATTAGCAGAGAATTTCTTCTTAAAGGGGACAGCATACTTTTATTTCTTATACTTTTTTATTCGGCACCATAGGTTCCTTGTTGGTTCCGAATTGTCATCCACTGTACGCAGGTCCAGAAAAATATGGACCAGTCACCGTCTACAGGCGGCCAGCCCTCACGCACAAGGTATGTGCTGGAAAGGGATCAGGGCTAAGGGTTGCTAGTCACAATCCATGGGTGTTGACTCACTTTTCCCTAAATGTTTTTTCTAGCCCTTCTAATCCAGAGCCGAATGTCGCAGACCTTGCCAGACCGCAACACTCATCTTCCAAGTCGAGATCCAAACATAGATCTCCTTCTACTTCTTCCCACCGGAGGAGAAGCTCACATTCCTCCTCAAGACACCGCTCCCACCGCCATGATAGTCGCTCTGATCGCAGAGCCTGCTGGGGATGTGACACTCGTGTCCCGGAGGGCAAGTCATTGTGCGACCGATGCTACGCCCATGCGGTCAGGGAAAAAGAGACTGAAGGTCATTGTATCGAGTCTCTGGTGGAACGTGTGGTTCAACGAACTCTAAGAGAGAACATGCCCCACACGCAGATTCAGACCAACACTGACGGGTCTGTTTCTCCAAACTTGGAGATCCTAGAGGATCCAGGTCCTTCCCGGCCTCAAGCCTCCACTCCGGCTTTTCCTGAGGGTGACCTAGAGAGTGATGAAGAAGGCTTAGAATTTGACTTCGCGCAGGTGACGCCACTCGTCAAAGCGATTAAGGAGGCTCTCTTATGGGAGGAACAACCTGCTTCTCCAGCCAAGCAGAAAAAATATTTTAAGCGCCTGGGAAAAGAACGCCCTACGTTCCCGTTTTTGTCTGAACTGAAGGGTATCTTTGAAGAGGAATGGAGCAAGGTGGACAAGAAATCTTCCATGGCTAACAAAGCCTCAAGGCTCTATCCCTTCAAACAGGAGGAGGTCAAACATTTGGAGAATGTTCCTCTAGTACAGTGGTCTCAAAGTACCGGCCCGCGGGCCATTTGCGGCCCGCGGACCAGTTATAAATGGCCCTCAGGCAGGGTGGAAGTGAGGGGAGCAAAAAAAAAAAAAAAAAAAATAAAATTTTTTTTTTTTTTTTTTTTTGAGCTGGAGCCATCTGGTGGTGAGCCGTTAGTATTACAAGTTATTACCACCAGATGTGAGCTGGCGCCATCTGGTGGTGGCCGTTGGTATTACAAGTTAAGCATTACAAGGTAAACAGCAATTCTAATGTCATTTTACACTATTTTCACTGCCATATTCTTCCCTCTAAAGAAAACCCCCAAACATTATATATATTTTTTATCCTAACACCCTAGAGAATAAAATAGCGATCGTTGCAATACTTTCTGCTACGCCGTATTTGCGCAGCGGTCTTACAAGCGCACTTTTTTGGGAAAAAATTACACTTTTTTTAATTAAAAAATAAGACAACAGTAAAGTTATCCCCATTTTTTTTAATATTATGAAAGATAATGTTACGCCGAGTAAATTCATACCCAACATGTCACGCTTCAAAATTGTGTCCGCTTGTGGAATGCCGACAAACTTTTTTACCCTTTTAAAATCTTCATAGGCGACGTTTAAAAAAATCTACAGGTTGCATGTTTTAAGTTACAGAGGAGCTAGAATTATTGCTCTCACTCTACCAATCGCGGCGATACCTCACATGTGTGGTTTGAACACCGTTTACATATGCGGGCGCTGCTCACGTATGTGTTCGCTTCTGCGAGCAAGCTCGTCGGGACGGGGTGCGTTTTCTGGCTCCTAACTATTTTAGCTGGCTCCTAGATTCCAAGCAAATTTGTCAAACCCTGACTTACACCAGTGCTGGTGGTAATAATGCGCTCGCTGACACCAGTGCTGGGGGTTAATAATGTGTTCGCTGACACCAGTACTGTTGTTTTTGAAGTTTGAAAGTTTGCATGCGGCCCCCCATGGCATATGAAAACTTGTCTTGTGGCCCTCAGGTAATTTGAGTTTGAGACCCCTGCTCTAGTAGATGCGGCAGTAACGAGACTGGCTAAACATGTCACTTTACCTATTGCTGACTCCGTCTCTTTCAAAGATGGCCTGGACAGAAGAATGGACCAGGACCTCAGAAGAATTTATGGCCTTGCGGGCACAGCGTGCAAACCGGCTCTAGCTTTAGCGGCATTATCAAAGGCCATGGAAGCCTGGACGGAAAATGTTGATTCCTTCCTCAAAGGCGTCTCTGAAGAACTAGCTAAGAACTCAGCTACGGCAGAGCTAAAACTGGCGGTCGCATTCCTGGGTGAAGCCTCCGTTGACTTAATCCGCCTGTTAGCTAGGATTATGCTTTCTTCTGTGACCGCGAAACGGGCCCTCTGGCTACGCCCCTGGGTTGCTGACCCATCATCGAAGCAGAACTGGTGCAAGATTCCCTTCGAAGGGTCAACCCTGTTTGGTAACAAGCTGGATGATGCCATCTCCAAAGCCACGGGGGGCAAGTCGGGTTTCCTTCCTCAGGACAAGCGCCAGACAGGAAGAAAAACACCCCAATTTCGGCGATACAGCCCGGATCGCGCTAGGGAAGCTCGCGCTTACAGACCTGGCGGAAACTACAGAAGGAATTGGAGCAGAGGTAGAGGCTCCTACCGCAAACCTACTCCAACTACTCAAGCGTCAACTGGACGCGACAAAGGGAAATCTTTTTGAGACAACGCCCGCCCAAGCGGATCGTGTTGGAGCTCGTCTACTCCTTTATCGGCACGTCTGGGCGGCCTCAATCAAGGACTTTTGGGTCATCAAGACCGTGAGCTCAGGACACACATGGTCCTTTTCCAGTCCTCCCTGTCCAAAGTTCATCTCCACCCTTCTTCCAGGGTCACTGGAACAGAGACAGGTTCTTCTAGATTACATTCACCTCCTGAAAATTCAAGGGGCAGTGGTACACGTCCCAAAAGACGAACAGTTTCTTGGGGTGTACTCCCCTCTCTTCTTAGTACAGAAGAAGAACGGTACCTGGCGTCCAGTCATAGACTTAACATACCTGAACAAATTTATAACACACAAAAAGTTCAAGATGGAAACTTTATCAACCATCCAACAAGCAATACAACCGGGCGACTGGATGATTTCTGTGGACCTAAAGGATGCCTATTTCCACGTCCCAGTAGCAGCAGAGCTGCACAAGTTCCTCAGGTTCTATGTCAACCAGGAACATCTTCAGTTCATATGTCTACCCTTTGGCCTAACAACATCCCCACGGGTCTTCACCAAAGTTCTTTTGGCACTGGTAGCCCTCATCAGGCTGAAGAAGATTCGTTTGTACCATTATCTGGACGATCTCCTGGTCTTGTCCCAAGACAAAACCCTTCTCCTGGCACAGAGAGATCAGGTCATCTCGACATTGTCCGAATTCGGGTGGCTCCTGAACCTGGCAAAAAGCCACCTAGAGCCAACTCAGTGTCTAACCTATCTGGGAGCTCAATTCGACACGGTAAGGAAGACCATCTTCCTACCAGTAGAGAAGATTCCGGTAATTCAGGGGAGGATTTCCCGGGCCTTGAGTACTCGCCACCTAAGAGCTCATCAATGCTTGAAGATCATTGGGACAATGGTATCCACAACACCAATGGTGAAATGGGCGCTTTGGAGGCTACGTCCCTTCCAATCCGGCTTTCTCAGGCAGTGGAAATCAGGGAGCATGAGTCAGCGGATCCACATTTCAACGTCAATGAGAGGCAGCCTCTTCTGGTGGCTTCAACCGAAGAATCTGCTGAATTGTCACTCCATCGCTCCAGTTTCGTGGATCACAGTGACGACAGATGCCAGTGGCTCCGGTTGGGGGGCCTTATGCGGCACAAGCATGGCGCAAGGCAGGTGGGACGCTCGCCTCCACAATCCAGGCTCGAACACCCTGGAGCTTCGAGCGGCCTGGTGTGCCCTACAGTCCTTTTCACAACTGCTGAAGGGAAAGTCAGTAATTCTAAGGATGGACAACACCACAGCAGTATCATATGTCAAGAGACAAGGCGGGACTCGGAGCTCATCCCTTCTCCAGGAAGTAGAGCCCATTATGAAATGGGCCCAAGTGAACCTGGTCAACCTGACGGCTGTTTTCATTCCAGGCATTCAGAACTCCCAGGCGGATTTCCTGTCACGAACTCAGGTGGACGTCAACGAATGGTCTCTCCACGATCAGTCCTTCCGTTGGATCTTGTCCCTGGGAGTCAATCCCCAAGTGGATCTCTTTGCTTCTCCGAACAATGCCAAACTGGAAAAATTCTACACAAGGGGTTACTACAGCCAGGCAATCGGGACGGACGCCCTAACGGATCGGTGGTGGTTTCAGAGGGCGTACGCCTTTCCCCCGATCCCAATAATTCTGAAATTCCTGAAGAGACTCCTTGCGGAGGAAGCAGAAATTACAATGGTGGCTCCATTCTGGCCGAACAGGCCATGGTTCCCTCTTCTAGTCCATCTGAGTCTTCAGGACCCAATTCTAATACCATGCAGACCAGACCTTCTCTCCCAGGGGACACTCCTCCATCCCTGTCCAGCTCAAATGAAACTAGCGGTCTGGTTCTTGAAAGGGAAAGGCTAGAATCCCTTGGCTGCGCCTCTCGGGTGATCTCTACCCTTATGAGCTCAAGGAAAGGAAGCACAAATAAAGTGTACGGTAGAATATGGTCTAAGTTTGTGGAATTTTCTTTAACCGCGGGCAGTTCCTTCAAGAACCCAGAAATCCAAAACATCCTAAGCTTTCTTCAATCAGGGCTAGACCTACCCCTGTCTGTAAGCTCACTAAGAGTTCAAATCTCAGCACTTTCAGCCTTCTCTGGAATTCCTTGGGCAACCCATCCACTAATCAAACAATTTTTCCGTGGAGCCTCAAGATTGAGACCTCTGAGGAAGCCAAGATTCCCCAAATGGGATCTCCCGTTAGTACTTGACTTTTTGAATGGACTTAGTATGTCGGGGCCCTCCCCGTCCTCGTTGAAGAACTTTTCAGCCAAAGTAGCCTTTTTGGTAGCCATCACCTCGGCCAAGAGAGTGTCCGAAATCGGTTTTCTGGGTCACAAGGAGCCATTTCTCACCTTTTTTCCAGACAGAGTGGTTCTGATACCTATGCTGGGCTCCAAACCGAAGGTCTCGTCGGTTTTCCATGAGAATCAGGAAGTAGTTCTCCCTACCTTTAACCACTTCCCGACCCCCGCATGTACATATACGTCCACAATATGGCACGTACAGGCACATGGGCGTATAGGTACGTCCTCGCCTATTAGCGGGTGGGGGGTCCGATCGGGACCCCCCCCGCTACATGCGGAGGTCGGGTCCGCTCGGGGAGCGATCCGGGACCACGGCGCGGCTATTTGTTTATAGCCGCTCCGTCGTGATCGCTCCCCGGAGCTGAAGAACGGGGAGAGCCGTGTGTAAACACGGCTTCCCCGTCCTTCACTATGGCGGCGCATCGATCGCGTCATTCCCTTTATAGGGAAGACACGATCGATGACGTCATTCCTACAGCCACACCCCCAAACAGTTGTAAACACATACTAGGTGCACCCTAACTCCTACAGCGCCACCTGTGGTTAACTCCCAAACTGCAACTGTCATTTTCACAATAAAGAATGCAATTTAAATGCATTTTTTGCTGTGAAAATGACAATGGTCCCAAAAATGTGTCAAAATTGTCCGAAGTGTCCGCCATAATGTCGCAGTCACGAAAAAAATTGCTGATCGCCGCCATTAGTAGTAAAAAAAAAAATAAAAATAAAAATACAATAAAACTATCCCCTATTTTGTAAACACTATAAATTTTGCGCAAACCAATCGATAAACGCTTATTGCGATTTTTTTTACTAAAAATAGGTAGAAGAATACGTATCGGCCTAAACTGAGGAAAAAAAATGTTTTTATATATGTTTTTGGGGGATATTTATTACAGCAAAAAGTAAAAAATATTGCTTTTTTTTCAAAATTGTCGCTCTATTTTTGTTTATAGCGCAAAAACTAAAAACCGCAGATGTGATCAAATACCACCAAAAGAAAGCTCTATTTGTGGGGAAAAAAGGACGCCAATTTTGTTTGGGAGCCACGTCGCACGACCGCGCAATTGTCTGTTAAAGAGACGCAGTCCCGAACTGTAAAAACACCTTGGGTCTTTAGGCTGCATATTGGTCCGGGGCTTAAGTGGTTAAAAACCCAGATTCTGATGAAACTCACCCTCTGGATATGGGCAAGATACTCACTGAATATCTTCAAGTTACATCTACATTCAGACGTTCTGATCACCTGTTCATCCTGCATTCAGGCAAGAACAAAGGGAAAAAGGCATCTTCAAGAACAATCGCATCCTGGATCGTCCAGACGATACAACAGGCTTATTGTGCAAAGGGCTTGGCTCCTCCGCAGGCGGTAACAGCTCACTCCACGAGAGGGATGGCAGCTTCAGTGTATTTCTAACATATTCATAAAAGTTCATTAACCACTTAAGCCCCGGACCAATATGCTGTCTAAAGACCCAAGGTGTTTTTACAGTTCGGGACTGCGTCGCTTTAACAGACAATTGCGCGGTCGTGCGACGTGGCTCCCAAACAAAATTGGCGTCCTTTTTTCCCCACAAATAGAGCTTTCTTTTGGTGGTAGTTGATCACCTCTGTGGTTTTTATTTTTTGCGCTATAAACAAAAATAGAGCGACAATTTTGAAAAAAAATGCAATATTTTTTACTTTTTGCTATAATAAATATCCCCCAAAAACATATATAACATTTTTTTTCCTCAGTTTAGGCCGATACGTATTCTTCTACCTATTTTTGGTAAAAAAAAAAATCGCAATAAGCGTTTATCGATTGGTTTGCGCAAAATTTATAGCGTTTACAAAATAGGGGATAGTTTTATTGCATTTTTATTAATTTTTTTTTTTTTTACTACTAATGGCGGTGATCAGCGATTTTTTTCGTGACTGCGACATTATGGCGGACACTTCGGACAATTTTGACACATTTTTGGGACCATTGTCATTTTCACAGCAAAAAATGCATTTAAATTGCATTCTTGGGGCCAGATTCACGTAGCTCAGCGGATCTATAGATCCGCTCGATCTACGTGAATTAAGATCCGCTCCCGCAAGTTTAGGAGGCAAGTGGCTAATTCACAAACCACTTACCTCCAAACTTGCGACGGCGGATCCTAAATCCCCCAGCGGAATTCAAATTCCGCGGCTAGGGGAGTGTCATATTTAAATCAGGCGATTTAAATGCGCAGGTGCCGTCCACGAAATTTCCCGGCGTGCATTGCTCCCACTGACGTCGCTAGGACGTCAGTGGTTGCGACGCTTACGTAAACGACGTCCGTCCGTATTCGAGAACGACTTACGCAAACGACGTTAAAAAATTTAAATTCGACGCGGGAACGTCGGCTATACTTAACATTGGCTGCGCCTGATAAAAGAAAGGGTAAGTATACGACGGAAAACCGCTACGGAAACGACGTAAGAACACTGCGACGGATCCGCGTACGTTCGTGAATTAGCGTATCTCGCTGATTTACATATTATTTATCGTAAATCAGCGGGAACGCCCCCGGCGCCATTTTTAAATTGAAAAAAAGATCCGACAGTGTAACACATTGTAACACTGTCGGATCTAGCCCTATCTATGCGTATCTGATTCTATGAATCAGGCGCATAGATAGGACCAGTTTACGTCAGAGATACACCGTCGTATCTCTTTGTGAATCTGGCCCTTGATTGTGAAAATGACAGTTGCAGTTTGGGAGTTAACCACAGGTGGCGCTGTAGGAGTTAGTGTACACTTAGTGTGTGTTTACAACTGTAGGGGGGTGTGGCTGTAGGACTGACGTCATCGATCGAGTCTCCCTATAAAAGGGATCACTCGATCGTTGCGCCGCCATAGTGAAGCACGGGGAAGCCGTGTTTACACACGGCTCTCCCCGTTCTTCAGCTCCGGGGAGCGATCGCGACTATAAACAAATAGCCGCGCCGTCGTCCCGGATCGCTCCCCGTAGGAACCCGACCGCCGCGTGTAGCGGGGGGGTCCCGATCGGACCCCCCACCCACGTCTAGGCAGGTACGCCAATGTGCCTGTACGTGCCATTCTGCCGACGTATATGTACATGCGGCGGTCGGGAAGTGGTTAACAGCAAAGAATGTGTGTGTGTGTGTATATATATATATATATATATTAGATATAGATAAGAATACAGCCCATCTCCAGGAAATGAAAGTCCAATGTTGCAGTGTGTGGGGAAGGGGAGAATAGACTCTTTCACTTAGGGTGCATTCACACCACGATTTTATCATCCTACTTGTTCTCACGATTTTTAGTTTTTAAATCGTACAAATCTGTATGGCAAAACGTATCCATTCACTTCCATTCATTAATGTAGGTCCCCAAGTGCATCCGATTTGATCCGCATCAGATTTGATACGATTTAAAATCGCATCAAAAAACGTGTTTGACCACGATTTTTGGTCCTGATTTGAAATCGTATTAAAATCGTGTCCGATTTCTTTTGTATTGTGGTCAATCTAAATCGTAATAAATCGGATGACTGTGCGTTTTTATCCGATAAATCGTACCCGATTTTTTTATTACGCATGCGCACTAGACACTGAAACGAGCTAGAAATAAGCTTTTTTGTAAAAAAAAAAAAAAAAAAGACATTATTTAAAATCAGGATCCGATTTTTGAGTGAAAATCGGATGCATACGATTTTGTCATATACGATTCCATCCGATTTAACGGTCCGATTATCGGATGTAAAAATCGTGATGTGAACCTAGCCTTACCTGTTTCAATGCTACAACCAGCTGCAGTGTTCTCTTCCTGCACCAAAACCTCAGCCTCATCACATACTATACAGCAGGGGTGGCCAAACTTTTTTCAAAGAGGGCCAGATTTGATGAAGTGAACATGCGTGAGGGCCGACCATTTTGCTGACATTCTTTGAACCATTAAAATTTGGTCTAAGTGTGTTTGCCCGAGCAACTAATACACGGCCCAACAATAATTCTCTTGCCTTTGTGGCTGTGTGTGGTGAAGAGATGAGCTCAGGCGTATTATTTGGATATACCGTATTTATTGGCGTATAATACACGCCTTAACGTTAGGAGGGAAGTTTCAGGAAAAAAATGTAAATAAAGAACTGTGAAGCAAAATAAGGGTCATTGCCCATTAATGCAGCCTTGCCATTGCCATGAATCCAGCCTTGCCATTTTCATGAATGCAGCCTCTCCATTGCCATGAATGCAGCATGATCGATGCCCATCTGCAGCCGCGGAGGGGAGGCGGGACGAGCGCCAACAGATTACATACAGGAGAATCTCCTGTTTACACAGCAGCCTCTTGAATACAATGTCCCGCCTCCTATGATTGATAGAGGAGTTGTCCAAAGGCAGCCCAGGAGACAGGACTTCCTATTACAGATGCCGCAGAGTAAACAGGAGATTCTCCTGTATGTAATTTGACAGCACTCGTTCCCTTCCTGTCCCCTCCAAGGCAGCACCGATAAATACAGTATATATCCAAACTACCAGGGGGGCCACATTAAACTGGAACGGGGGCCGCAATTGGCCCCCGGGCCGGACTTTGGACATGCC
>NW_024404506.1:0-189585 GCF_905171775.1 Rana temporaria | reverse complement strand
CTGGCAGCGCCTTCCTGGGCAGAGACCGGATCCTGGCCTTCTACCCGGGACAGCCCCGTCGTTGCTTCAAGTGCGGCAGCCCGACCCACATGAGCTCGGACTGCACGGTGGTCAGATGTGGCCGGTGCCACGAGTTTGGCCACCAGTCCGACTCATGTGGGAAGATATGCTGCAATTTGTGTGGTGAGATGGGGCACCCATTCAGTCGGTGCCCCAAAGCATATCGGGGTTCTTTCTCAGGGGGGGGGACCTCCCGGGCCGGGAGCGGCCGAAGCCCCCCCGGCGAGTGATGGCCGGGGGGGTGGGGATCCTGGGGCCCCTAATGCCCCTCCGGAGGGACCAACAGGCCCACAGCCTCAAAGAAGGCGGAGCAGGCGTGGGCGAGGGGCTCCCCCCCCGGGAGATACGGGCTCAGTTGGCCAGGAGGCTCCCGATCCTCCGGAAGGCGAAGCCGGTGGGGAGGAGTCGGGGAGGCCTGGGGGTCCCGGGCCTGAGGGTCCGGGGCCCCGGCTTTCCCCTCCTTTAGTTGCAGGGCCGATCCCCCCCCCTCCACCTGTTCTATCTGCCTCCCCATGCAGCCCCCCCTCATCTTCCCATCCCCGTCCCCCCCCCCCCTCGTCCCCCCCCTCCCAAGTCCCGTCCCCCCCCTCCCCCTTCTTCTGCCGATCCCCTTTCTGTCCCCCCCCCCTGTCTCTGGCCCCCCTCCTGCCTCTCCCATCCCCCCCCCTTCTGGACCCAAAGTCTCCTCTGGCCTTGTGGCCATGGAGACGGAAGCTGCTCGAGCCTCATCTAAGAGGGAAATCTCGAGCAGCGGGTCCGAGGAGGGGGGGTGGCGTAGTCACCTCAGAGAGATGGCAGGAGTGGGAGCAGGTGAGACGCAGGAAGAAGGGGAAGGCTGTGAAATCTGGGGGCGGGAGGTCCCCTGTGAAGGGTGGGGTTCCCCCAGGGGCACGAAGTGGGGTGTCCCTGGGGAACCCGTTTGGTGTCCTCTCCTCCTCCTCGGACTCAGAGGAGGAGGAGGGAGTGTAAATATGTAAATATGTTTTGGTGTTTGTAGTATGAAGGAGAACGTGACCCTTTCAATCATTTTGATGGCGGTACCCTCTCCAATACGGCTTGCGACCATTAATGTCGCAAGTATTCGTTCTGCACGAGCTCGTTTTATGGCCTTTGATTTTCTCAGCCGTGTTGAAGCTGACATTTTGTTTTTGCAGGAGACCTGGCTGGCATCTGTGGCAGAGATGCATCTAGCAAAGAGGGAGTGGAGATGTGGGCCCTCCCTCTGGTCTCTTGCGGCCGAGCCCTGCAGTGGTGTTGCGGTCCTTTTTAAGACTGGTTCGGTGGCTTGCCGGCGAGTGATTGAAGTGGAGATTGGTAGATGTCTGGTGGTGGACGCTGTCGTGAGGGGGCAATTCCTCCGGCTCATTAATTTTTATGGGCCTCAAACCAAGAGGGAGAGGAAGAGCCTCCTTACGGCGGTTAAGCCTTATCTTTTTACATCCCAGCAGGTGATCTTTGGTGGTGACTTCAATATGATCACTAGGCCCAAAGACCGGGCAGGTGCCGCCAACCCTCTGGGATATGATAGTACTTTTTTGAATAGCGTAGTGAGGGAGGCCGGGTTGGTGGATGTGCACGTTCGTCACCTCCCCAACCTCACTGGTTTCACATTTTCCCGAGGTAGTTCTAAGAGTAGATTAGATAGGTTTTTTTTAAAGGGGGACTCTGCTTGCTCGGCTCCAGAGCTGCAGTCGGTGGAGTTCTCCGATCACTGTATGGTATCTGTGGCCCTGAATGTCGCCGACACTCCTCAGAAAGGGAGGGGTATGTGGCGCCTGAATGGGTCGCTACTGGAGGATCCTGAGGTTAGGGAAGCCTATGAGGTTTTCTTCCTGGACCAGACCTCGCTCCTTGAGGGCAACTGCTCCCGCCTTGAATGGTGGGAAGTAGTTAAAAAGAGGTCTGGTGACTTTTTCCGGGAAATCTCTGGGTACAGGGCAGCTTCCAAGTACCAGGCCTACCAGAGACTACGCAGGCAGCTTGACCGCCTGGTGTCCTCTGGGGGCTCTCGGGAACAGATATCCGGTCTGAAGGCGCAGATGAAGGAGTGTCAGTACGACCGTCTCGCCTCCCTGGTTTTTGAGAGGGATTATGGGAAGTTTATCTCTCCTGATCCCTACAGGAGCTGTGGTGAGGCGGCGAGTTCGAAGGTCGTACACGGCCTGAAGGATGCCTCGGGATCTCTGGTCCGGTCCAGATCAGGGATCCTGGGTGTCGTCAGAGACCACTTTTCGGACCTCCTGAAGAAGCGGCCTCTAGACATGGAGAAAGTCAGGGAATTCCTTGATGAGACCCCACTGGAAGTGAGGTCTGACCTTCCTGACTCTCTGACAGAAGAGATCTCGGTGGCTGAAGTCGAGCAGGCTATCAGCTCTTTAGCATCTAAAAAGTCGCCTGGGCCCGATGGGCTCACGGCAGAGTTTTACAAAACCTTTAAGAGCCTCTTGGCTCCTCATTTGAGGGACGTGTACCGTGAATGTTTGGCCTATGGCCTGCTGCCTCCCTCAATGAGAAGGTCAGCTCTGATCCTTCTGTCAAAGGGAAATGACCCGTCTGTGGTGGAGAATTGGCGTCCGATCGCCCTTCTTACCACAGATAGGAAGATACTGGCAAAGATCTTGTTTACACGTCTGTCTGCTTTGGCGGGCAGGATGCTGTCTCCCTCTCAGCACTGCACAATTCCTGGCCGGGGCACTTTTGGTGCCGTCCTGAACGTCCGGGAGGCTGTGGAAAGGTGCAGGGCTGATGGCAGCGAGCGGTATCTGCTTGCACTGGATCAGGCTAAGGCGTTTGATCGGGTGAACCATGAGTACCTTTGGCTGCTTCTGAGGAGATACGGTCTGCCTGATCAATTTGTTGATTGGCTACAGGTATTGTATAGGGGAGCTGAGAGCTTCCCTCTTGTCAACGGTTGGGTGGGTCGGGCCTTTTCTGTGGACTCTGGCGTCCGGCAGGGCTGCCCGTTGAGCCCCCTCCTGTACGTCTTTGCGGTTGACCCCTTCGTAAGGAGGCTAGACTGCGAGCGTCTTGTGGGGGTTCCGGTGGGACCTGTCGGGGGTCCGGTTTCGGCAGTGAAGGTTGTGGCCTACGCGGATGACGTCTCGGTGGTGGTATCTGGTCGTGAGGAGGCCCATTATGTGGAATCCCAGATCGGGTGCTACTCTGAGGCGTCAGGTTCGCTGGTCAATTGGGACAAGAGTGAAGTTTTCTGGATGGGGAAGGAGGGGGAGCAGTTCCCCCTTCCGGACGTGTTCCCCACGCCCGTACCAGAGATTCGAGTACTTGGCATTCATTTCGGCCCGGGTGATTATCCCAAGCTAAATTGGGAGCGCGGGCTGGTGAGTGCCACTCGGAAGGTGAAGGCCTGGAGAGGTTGGAAACTTTCCCTGAGGGAAAGGGTATGCTTGGTCAAGACGTACTTACTGCCTGAGTTTCTCTTTGTGAGCTACGTGTGTCTTTTGCCAGCATCTCTCTATGCTCGGGTCTCTGGTCTGTTCTTCCTGCTGTTGTGGGGAAACAGACTGAACCTGATCAAGAGGGAGGTCACATACCGCCAGCGAAGGCAAGGAGGGTTGGACATGGTCAACCCGGTGGTGTTCTTCATCATCATTTTTGTAAAGTACAACTTGCAGTCCATCTTTGTGGACGCGCCTTCCTGGTGGGAATGTTCATGCAAGGACTGGCTCTTGCTGTTCCTGAGGAGGTGGGGGGAGGGGGGGAGGCCCGGCGATCTGAGGAGATCGCATGGGTATCTCCCATCCTACGTCCCCCTGGCATTGAAGGCACTGAGGCAGTGGCGGATAACTGCCCTTGAGGTGGGCTCTCTGGGTCGGCGTGAGCTGTACCTGAGGGTCATGGCCTCGGACATTTTGAAGCCCCTGTCTTTAAGGGACTGTCCTGAGAGGGTCCTCACGGAGGGGTTAGCCCTCTTGAATTCTTCCAGAATTCCAAACAAGTTTTGGGATCTTGCATGGAGGTCGTTCCATGGACGACTGTACGTCCGTGCAAATCTCATATATCTGAACCTAGGGGACATGGGCTGTCCCCGACGGGAATGTGGAGGGACATTGGAGACCATGGACCATTTTCTGATCCAATGTCCCTTCAACATGGAGGTTCTTACGGGGGTAGGGGGTGCCATTGGCTACCCCCGCCTTCCGGCCCTGACCTATGCTGAGCGGGTGTATGGTGACTTCGGGGTCCGCAGGGGTTTTGAGTTATCGTCACTTTATTTAGTCAGCGTAGTTGTGCTTTACTACACTTGGCACGCTCGGTGTTTGGTGTCCACTAGGGACAAAATCCTGTCTGTGCATGAGGTGGTGGGCGATATCTTTCGGGAGTTGGTGAAGGTGCGGGATCTGGAAAGGAGCAGGGTCGGGCCTGAGAGGTGTGCCCATTTATGGAGGGGGTTCCTCTTCCAGCCCCCTTAGGCCATGACCCTGCCCCTCTCCACGGGTAGGGGCAACTTTCCTTTCTCACCCCCCTTAGATTTTGTTTATAGTTTATTTTTGAAATAAGGCTACAGACATGTCTGATTATCATGTTCTCGCTCATACGTGGGTTGTAGGTATTTGTTGTTCTGGTGGTGGGGTGTGTTGTGGGTTGGCGATGATCTGGTCAGTAGTGGTTTTTATGGACTTTAATATTTCCCTACTGTACCAGTGAGCCGTTTTAAGTTGGTTTTGTTCTTTTTTTTTTTTTTTTTTTTTTTTTTTTTTTTTTTTTTTTTTTTTTTTTTTGTTGGCAATGATCTGGACAAGCTTTTTCTGATGGACTGTAAAGACTTTTTCTTGTACCAGTGAGCCTGTTGTAAATACCCGTTCTAATGTTGTGTTTTTTTTTTTGCAGTTATTTTCTTGGAGGGTGGTATGATGGTTTGTGTGTGTTGTTTGTTTTGTGTTATTTAGTTTATTTTGTATATTAACTTTTTTTATGGTCGTAGTTTTAAAAATAAAAATCTCCAGACCAAAAAAAAAAAATGTGGGTTCCCCTTCAGGTGCATACCAGGCTCTTAGGCTTGGTCTGGAACATAAGGGGTTAAACCCGTGCCGAAAACCAGCGTGGGGTCCCCCCCCAAGATGCAGACCAAGCCCTTATCCCAGGCACGTAGTCTGGCCGGACAGGAATGGGGGCGGGGACGAGCGAGCGCCCCCCCCCTCCTGAGCTGTACCAGACCGCATGCCCTCAACATGGGGGAGTGTGTGCTGTGGGGGAGGGGGCACTGCCCCCCCACCCCAAAGCACTCTTGTCCCCATGTCGATAGGGACAAGAGCCTCTTCCCGACAACCCTGGCCGTGGTTGTCGGGGTATGCGGGCGGGGGGCTTATCAGAATCTGAGAGGCCCCTTTAATAAGGTGGCCCCCAGATTCCGCCCCCCCACCCTATGTGAACGAGTATGGGGTACATTGTACCTTCACCAGTGAGGCTCCTTGCCTTTGGGGGAGGGTCCCGGGCTTCGTCGGTTTCTGCGGGGGGGGGGTGCACCTGCACCCCCCCGTCTTCAGCTCCGTCTTTCACTGGGACCCGCTTCACCAGTGAGGCTCCTTGCCTTTGGGGGAGGGTCCCGGGCTTCTACGGTGTTTTCCGCCGGGGGGCGACACCCGCGGGCTTCTGCGATGCCTTCCGCTTCTGCCTGTCTCCTCCGCGGAGCACAGGGCTTTCTTCCGCCAGAGGGCGCCACCCTCCGGGCTTCTGCGGTGCCTTCCGCTTCTGCCTGGCTCCTCCGGGAGCACAGGGCTTGTCTCCGCTGTGTTCTCCCTTCTCTTCCATTCGATGTTGACACGACGAGGTTCCGCGCTGGAATGCCGTCTGAGCAGCGGGCATCGACTTATATAGGGCAATGCCACCATGTGACCTCAACCCATGTGACATCACATTCCCATCATGCCCAGGGAATGTGATGTCACATGGGTTGAGGTCACATGGTGGCATTGCCCTATATAAGTCGATGCCCGCCGCTGATACGGCATGTCAGCACGGAACCTCGTCGTGTCAACATCCAATGGAAGAGAAAGGAGAGGACAGCGCAGACAAGCCCTGTGCTCCCGGAGGAGACAGGCAGAAGAAGGAAGAGAGAAGAAAGAAGAAGGAAGAAAGCCCTGGCTCCGCGGGGGAGCCAGGCAGAAGAGGGGGCAGAGAAAAGACCGGGGAGTTGGCGCACCCCCGGCAGAAGACCAGGAAGAACCCTGGCGAAAGGCACCGGAAAGACCGGGTGATATGCGCCATCCCCGGCAGAAGTCGCCGAAGTCCGGATGGCCCCCCCCTAATGTAAAAGAGCTTAAATGGTGTGGGGGCCCCCGGCGGAAGGCTCCGGAGAGGACCGAGGGATGGCGCCCTCCCCCGGCAGAAATCACCGAAGCCCAGGGTCCCGGCAGAAGATCGGGAGAGAAGAAACCCCCCCCTTGTGAAAGAGCTAAAGAAGAAAGGGGGGGCTCCGGAGCTGATTAATAAAATATTTTATTCTGTGTGGTGTTTTATTTAACTTTACATGTCCCCCAGGTGAATGGGTAGAGGTACGATGTACCCCATACTCATTCACATAGGGTGGGGGGCCGGCATCTGGGGGGCCCCCTTATTAAAGGTAGCTCGCAGATTCCGATTAGCCCCGCCCGCATACCCCGACAACCAATGGCAAGGGTTGTCGGGAAGAGGCTCTTGTCCCTATCGACATGGGGGCAAGAGTGCTGTGGGGTGGGGGGGGCAGTGCCCCCCTCCCCCACAGCACACACTCCCCCATGTTGAGGGCATGCGGTCTGGTACGGCTCAGGAGGGGGGGTCGCTCGCTCGTCCCCACCGCCATTCCTGTCCGGGCCAGACTACGTGCCTGGGATGAGGGCTTGGTTTGGATCTGGGGGGGAACCCCGCGCCGAATTGGCACGGGTTTAACCCCTCACGTTCCGGACCAAGCCTAAGAGCCTAATGTAGCCCTGGAGGGGGACCCGCGCCGATTTCAAGTTTGAAATTTGGCGCGGAGTTCCCCTTCATGGCTGAAAACAGCTCGGAGATTCCCGTGCGCCGCGTCACGCAGCGCAATCACGGGTACGCCGCTTGGTATTTACCAAGATTTTCACGGCGTACTGACACGGCGCACGGGAAGCTCCGAAATTTCTCTCTACGCATGCCCAGTATGCAAATGAACCTCCCGAGGTTCAGGCGCACTGTGCAAGCGTACGGGGATCTGTTTTCAAAAAACACTTTCACTTTCAATTCGGCCCGCCAAACACATTCAAACACATGTCACTTCACTTCCCCTGCATCACCCCACCTCCCCCCTAATAAACTCCCGCCCAAACCCCCGCAATTTACATTTCAATGTGCCGTGCGCCAGGTCTATCAGGTGCACAATGCACCCTCTCCTGGGCGCACGGAGCACATTAGTAACTAGGGAAATACACTGCACTAGCAGCGTATTTCTTTAGTAAATGACCAAACGGCTGCTACTCCTGCTTTTACTCCATGAGGCATGGAGTAAAGGCTTTGGTAAATCAGCCCCCTTATGTTATTCTGTATTATATTATATCTCATGGTTGTATTATTATGTAAGTGGCTAAGACATTTAGAAGAATACTAAGTACAGGACTGTATATCTAACTATTTTAAGCTCAGAGAAATCAGTGTCCATGCAGTATCCTTTTTCAGATTCATAGACAAAGAATGTCTAGCAATTTAGACATAAACAAATAAAACAGGACAAAAGACAGAAGTTCTTTTAGCCATGAAAAAAAGCTGTCAGAATTAACTGATGAGGAAAGAGTTTAAAATAACTAGAAGGCACTATACATTGTATGTATAGTAAAATGTTATTGTTAAAGGGGTTGTAAACCTTCGTGTTTTTTCACCTTAATGCATCCTGTGGGGCCCCTTACACAGCTTCAGGCATTGGCCCCCTGGAGAAGAGAACCGGGGGGGGGGGGTGCTGCCGCCTGAAATTGAGAAGCGGGGAGGCTGACACAAATTGAGAAGCGGGAGGGGGGCCCTTTACAAAAAAATAAGAAAAAAAGAAAAATATATATAAAATATATATAAAAAAGGGGGGTAGCCATCCGGGGCCCTGGGGACCTCTGGCTGGGCCCTTTAATAAAAAGAAAAATATATATATAAAAAATATACAGTACAGACCAAAAGTTTGGACACACCTTCTCAATCAAAGAGTTTTCTTTATTTTCATGACTATGAAAATTGTAGATTCACACTGAAGGCATCAAAACTATGAATTAACACATGTGGAATTATACATAACAAAAAAGTGTGAAACAACTGAAAATGTATTTCATATTCTAGGTTCTTCAAAGTAGCCACCTTTTGCAGCAGACATCTCTAGAACTGTTAAGAGGAGACTGTGTGAATCAGGCCTTCATGGTAGAATATCTGCTAGGAAACCACTGCTAAAGAAAGGCAACAAGCAGAAGAGACTTGTTTGGGCAAAAGAACACAAGGAATGGACATTAGACCAGTGGAAATCTGTGCTTTGGTCTGATGAGTCCAAACTTGAGATCTTTGGTTCCAACCCCCGTGTCTTTGTGAGATGCAGAAAAGGTGGACGGATGGACTCTACATGCCTGGTTCCCACCGAAGCATGGAGGAGGCGGTGTGATGGTGTGGGGGTGCTTTGCTGGTGACACTGTTGGGGATTTATTCAAAATTGAAGGCATACTGAACCAGCATGGCTACCACCGCATCTTGCCGTGGCATGCTATTCCATCCGGTTTGCGTTTAGTTGGACCATCATTTATTTTTCAACAGGACAATGACCCCAAACACACCTCCAGGCTGTGTAAGGGCCATTTGACCAAGAAGGAGAGTGATGGGGTGCTGCGCCAGGTAACTACCTCTTGAAGCTCATCAAGAGAATGCCAAGAGTGTGCCAAGCAGTAATCAAAGCAAAAGGTGGCTACTTTGAAGAACCTTGAATATGAAATATATTTTATTTATTTTTTTTATTTTTTTTTATATTGAGTTTTGATGCCTTCAGTGTGAATCTACAATTTTCATAGTCATGAAAATAAAGAAAACGAAGAAGGTGTGTCCAAAATTTTGGTCTGTACTGTATATTTAAATGTATTTATTTTTAAAAAGGGGGGTTGCCATCTGGGGCCCTGGGGACCTCTGGGCCCTTTAATAAAATATATATATATATATTTTATCAAAGGGCCCATAGGTCCCAGATGGCAACCCCCCTTTTTTGGAATTTCTTTTTCTAAAAAAAAAATGTGTGTGTGTATATATTGTACAGGACGCCATGGCTGAGTCCTGGAAGGACGTTATATTTCCCCTCTGTTTGGACTGTGGTGCCTTTAAGGGAATGGAAAGGGTTAATGCACCTGTCTAAGGAAGTAGTTTAAAGCAGACAGGAAGTGCAGGTGAGAGGAAGGAGTGTAGGAGAGTCCAATGCATGGTGAATGGTGGACAAGGAAAGCTGTGGAAGCTATGAAAAGCTGTGAAAAGCTGTGAAAGGACTTGGCAGTGTCCTGCCTAAAAACCTGCTACTGAAGGACTTACCTGGAAGGACTGTTTAACTGCGATAGCAGTTGTCGGTAAGACTGTTATTTCTTTGGTTTTTGCTGCTGCTAAGCCATTTAAGTTTAATAAACCTCAGTTTTGATTTAAGAAGCCTGTGTCCTGCGATCAAGCTGGTCCCCCAAACGTTACACTTGTGCTCGAATGCGGGCAGGACAAAATAACAGGCATAAGAAGAGAAAAAAAAAAAAACGTTTTTTTTTCCTTTTGCATTGGACTTTATGTTGAACTGACATTTAAAGGGACAGTACATTGAATTTATGTCCTGGGTTAAAGCTGCACAAACATTGAAAGTTGAAGCAATGGAGGAGCTAATTAAACAGCTGACCCTTTCTAACATGCAAGCGCAAACTTACCACAAAGAGGCGCTGGCTCTGCAGCAAGAAAATACTCACCTGTTGGTGGCCCAGTTGGCAGCCCAGCAAGCAGCCCAGCAAGGGGTTATGCAGGCTCAGGTGACTGCCTTAAAGGAAGCGGTGCAGCAGCTGTCTCAGGTTCAGGAGCCAGCAGCTGTTGCCCCTGGCAACCAGGTGATTGTGAGGGCAATCCATTTTCTACAGAAATTGTCCCTGAGCGATGATGTAGAGGCATTTCTTGCTACGTTTGAGAGGACAGCGGAGAGAGAAGGATGGTCTCAGGACCAGTGGGCCGGCCTCATTGCTCCTTTTCTCACTGGAGATCCTCAAAAAGCCTACTTTGACCTGTAACCAGATGATGCTAAAGACTATCAAAAGCTAAAGGCAGAAATTCTGGCTCGTCTGGGGGTGACTACGGCCGTTCGGGCCCAACGTGTACACCAATGGAAATATCGTCCAGATCGGCCACCCCGGTCTCAAATGCATGACCTGGTGCTACTAGTAAAAAAATGGCTGCAGCCTGAGGTGTTGTCCGGGCCCCCAAATCGTGGAGCGGGTCGTGCTGGACCGATACCTGAGGTCCCTTCCAGATGACCTTCAACGGTGGGTCAGCCATGGAGACCCCAAAGAAGCAAACCTCCTTGTTGAGATGGTGGAACGATATACCGTGGTGGAGGACCTGCTCGGACCTACCAAGCGCATAGGGCCTAGTCTGCCACGGCCTGTTCGACCAACTGCTGCCCTTCGAAAGGATGTTCCAAGGAGCCCTGGGACAAACACCCTGGAAGGCCAAGAGTCACTCCCGGTGCCTCCTCAGCGTTCTGTTCCTGTTCGGAGAGGAGGGGATGTACAATGTTGGCGATGTCATTCCTGGGGTCATACCCGGACACACTGCCCACTGCAAGAGGAGCCCATGGAATGCGGGGTTCTTCGGAGGGGGTCTTTTTGTGCCCATAAAGTGTGCACCACACACCTCGACCTGGATGAGGAAAAGTTTGAGTGTGAAGTCCAAGTGAATCACCTCCCTGCCCGGGCTTTGTTGGACTCTGGAAGCATGGTAACCCTGGTTCATCCTAGAGTGATTGGGAAGATCCGTCCGGTAAGAAAAACTTTACGGGTGGTATGCATTCACGGGGACACTAGAGAGTACCCGCTCATCACGTTGTCTATCTCCTCAGCATGTGGCACTGTTACTCAAGAGGTGGGGGTGGTAAAGAACTTGGTGCATGATGTTATAATAGGATGAGACTGTCCATTGTTTACAAAACTGTGGGAACAAGGAGAACAGTTCAGAGACTGGGGAGAAACTAGCCCCCCTGTTCCTGCTGCTGAGAGGGATAGCCCTGAACTGCCAAACGTTAATGTGGACCCAGATGAGGAAAATGCTAATGATTGGGTTAATGGTGATGAAAGTAGTGTTGATACTATTGAGGATGTCAAGATATGTGGTCCACAGACCTACCAAAACACTAAGGGGGAGGAGCCTTTCCCACTTCAGGTAATGCTGGGGGAAGAGGATGAGGAAGTGGCCTCTACCCCTGCGCTGCCGGATTTGGGTGTTCCCCAGGGGGCATTTGGGACTGCTCAGATGCAGGACCCCACTTTGGCCCATGCACGGGAACAAGTTGTAGTAGTAAATGGGGTTCCCCAAGAGCCAGGTGCGAATGAGAGGTGGCCACACTTTGCAATATATAATGAATTGCTGTATCGGGTTACCAAGGAGAGAGAAAATGTGGTAGAGCAATTGTTGGTACCCCAGCAATATAGACGAAAGGTTCTGGACCTGGCCCATGACGATGTGTTAGGGGGACACCTGGGAGTTGAAAAAACGGAGGCACGGATCACCGACCGGTTTTACTGGCCAGGTCTGAAAGCAGAGGTAAAGAGATACTGTACCTCTTGTCCCACCTGTCAGTTGACCGCGCCAGTGACTCATTTTCGGAGCCCTTTGGTCCCTCTACCCATAATTGAGGTCCCATTCGAGAGGATAGCCATGGATATAGTGGGTCCCTTGGTAAAGTCAGCTCGAGGTCACTCCTACATATTGGTGATTCTTGATTATGCCACCCGGTATCCTGAGGCGCTACCCCTGCGGAATACCTCCTCAAAGGCCATTGCCAGGGAATTATTCCAGATGTTTACACGGACTGGTTTCCCCAAGGAAATACTCACAGACCAGGGTACCCCGTTTATGTCAAGGGTTATGGCCGATGTGTGCAAGCTGTTCCGGATTAAACAGCTACGCACATCGGTCTACCATCCCCAAACGGACGGGTTGGTGGAACGCTTTAATAAGACCCTTAAGTCTATGCTCAAGAAAGTGGTACAAAGGGATGGGAAAGATTGGGACTGCCTGTTACCAGCTCTCCTGTTTGCTATCCGGGAAGTGCCCCAGGCCTCCACAGGGTTTTCACCCTTTGAGTTGGTATATGGGCGGAGACCTCGCGGACTTCTTGACGTGGTTAAAGAGGAGTGGGAAAGTGAACCTGTTCAGCATAAGAGTGTCCTGGAATATGTCTCCCAAATGCAGGAAAGGATCCAAACCGTGATGCCGCTAGTCAAAGAGCATTTGCAAAAGGCCCAGGAGGCTCAACGACGGGTCTATAACAGGGCTGCTAAAATAAGGCACTTCCAAGTGGGGGATCGAGTAGCGGTGCTAATTCCCACTGTGGAAAGTAAGTTCTTAGCCAGGTGGCAAGGACCCTTTGAAGTTGTGGAAAAAGTGGGAGAGGTCAATTATAGAGTCCACCAGCCAGGCAAGAGGAAACCGTATCAGATATATCATGTCAACTTGTTAAAGCCCTGGACAGACAGGGAACCGGTGACCTCCCTGGCTGGTGCAAGACTTGAGCCTCAGGTTGGGGTGGAGAGTGTCCAAGTAGCAAATACCCTATCTAAATACCAAAGTCAGCAGGCAAAGGAGTTCTTACAGAGAAATAAAGAGAAGTTTTCAGACTTGCCGGGGCTAACTAGTATCATAAAGCATGATATTGTCACGGAACCTGGAGTCAAAGTTTTTGTCAGGCCCTACCGCATCCCAGAGGCTCAAAGGAAGGCCGTTTCAGAGGAAGTAAAGAAGATGCTAGACCTGGAGATCATTGAGGAGTCGCAGAGTGAGTGGTCGAGCCCGATTGTGTTGGTACCAAAGCCCAACGGGACTCTGCGATTCTGCAATGATTTCCGGAAACTTAATGAGGTTTCACGGTTTGATGCCTACCCCATGCCCCGGGTAGATGAACTTATTGAGAGACTAGGTCCAGCCAGGTATATCACAACATTAGACCTTACCAAGGGGTATTGGCAAATCCCATTAACTAAGGCTGCTAAAGAGAAAACTGCTTTTTCTACCCCAGAGGGGAGTTTTCAGTACAGACGAATGCCTTTTGGACTGCAAACTGCTCCAGCCACGTTCCAGCGAGCAATGGATAGGATTTTACGACCTCATCGGGAGTATGCCTCAGTGTACTTGGACGACATAGTCATTTTTAGCAGAGACTGGGAGTCACACTTGCCCAAAGTCCAGGCAGTACTGGACTCTCTCTGGAAGGAGGGGTTTACAATAAACCCTGAAAAATGTGCTTTGGGAATGGAGGAGGTGAAATACCTGGGCTATATCGTGGGTAGAGGGGTGGTGAAACCTCAAGTCAGCAAGGTAGACGCTATAAAGAGTTGGCCCCGCCCCCTCACAAAAAGCAGGTACGTGCATTCCTGGGCATGGTGGGATACTACAGGAGGTTCGTACCCAACTTTGCCACATTGGCGGCTCCATTGACCGATCTGACTAAGGGTCGGAAATCGGTCATGGTGGAGTGGAATGCAGACGCTGAGAAGGCTTTTTTGGAGCTTAAGTCAGCACTGTGCCAACACCCTGTCTTGATAGCGCCCAATTTTTCTGAAGAGTTCATTGTCCAAACTGATGCTTCCGATGTAGTATTGGGAGCTGTATTATCACAGGTTGTTCATGGTGAGAAGCACCCAGTAGTCTTCCTCAGTAGGAAGTTGACACCAGCGGAGAAAAATTACGCTATTATTGAAAGAGAGTGTCTGGCCATTAAGTGGGCTCTGGAGTCCCTCAGATATTACCTCTTGGGGAGGAAATTTAGGTTAATTTCTGATCATGCCCCTTTAACGTGGCTGAGGCAAGGTAAAGGGACTAATGCCAGGATTACCAGGTGGTTTCTGGCGCTCCAAGAGTTTAAGTTTATAGTGGAGCATAGGCCCGGGAGACTGCATCAAAATGCAGATGCCCTCTCCCGAGTCCATTGTTTGAGCTCCACTGTTGCCTCCACCTCCTTGGCGTTGGGGCACAGGGGGGGATATGTACAGGACACCATGGCTGGGTCCTGGAAGGACGTTATATTTCCCCTCTGTTTGGACTGTGGTGCCTTTAAGGGAATGGAAAGGGTTAATGCACCTGTCTAAGGAAGTAGTTTAAAGCAGACAGGAAGTGCAGGTGAGAGGAAGGAGTGTAGGAGAGTCCAATGCATGGTGAATGGTGGACAATGAAAGCTGTGGAAGCTATGAAAAGCTGTGAAAAGCTGTGAAAGGACTTGGCAGTGTCCTGCCTAAAAACCTGCTACTGAAGGACTTACCTGGAAGGACTGTTTAACTGCGATAGCAGTTGTCGGTGAGACTGTTATTTCTTTTGTTTTTGCTGCTGCTAAGCCATTTAAGTTTAATAAACCTCAGTTTTGATTTAAGAAGCCTGTGTCCTGCGATCAAGCTGGTCCCCCAAACGTTACAATATATATATATATATATATATATATATATATATATATATATATATATATATATATACATACAAGGGGGGTTGCCATCCGGGACCTCTGGGCCCTTTAATAAAAAAAAAGAAACCTCTGGGCCCTTTAATAAAAAATCAATAAATAAAAAAATATAAAAAAAATAAAAATAAAAATGTATAAAAAAAAGGGGGGGTTGCCATCCAGGGCCCTGGGGTCCTCTGGGCCCTTTAATAAAAAATAAATAAAAAAAGGGGGTATATATATATGTGTGTGTGTGTGTATGTATGTATGTGTGTGTATATATATATATATATATATATATATATATATATATATATATATATATATATATATATATATATATATATATATATATATATATATATATAAAAATAAATATAAATAAATAAATAAATAAAATAATATAAAAATTATAAAAAAAGGGGGGTTGCCATCCGGGGCCCTCTGGGCCCTTTAATAATAATAATAATGATAAATATAAAAAATAAAAGAAATAAAAAAATATATAAAAAGAAAGATATTTTTTTATAAAAAAAAGGGGGTTGTCATCCAGGGCCCTGGGGATCTCCGGGCCCCTGGAGACCTCCGGACCCCTAAAAAAAAAAAAAATTGGCCCTTTAAAATAAAATAAAAATATATTAAAAAATATATATTTTTTTTATAAAAAAATAAATAAAAAAAAGGGGGTTGCCATCTGGGGCCCTGTGGGCCTCCGGGGCCCCTGGGAACCACCGGGCCCCTTACAGGTGTACTGCCTGTACCCCCCTGATGGCGGCCCTGAGTCACCGCCCCCCCAAGCCCCCGTTTTACATACCTGAGCCCCGGATATCTGTGGGTGCGATCCCGCGTTGCTTTCCCCCAGCTATTGTCGGCTCTTCATTGGATGATTGATAGCAGCGCAGCCATTGGCTCCTGCTGCTATCAATCAAATCAATGACACACGCTGGGGGGGGGCGGGGCAAACAAAAAGGGTTAATCATGCAGTATAATGCATGTTGGAGAGTGAATGGTCCACTTTGAAATAATGCATGTAAAAATATTTGCGGACGCATGCATATATTTTTGGTTGAGCGGTCTGCTGAAACAAAGATGTCTCTTTGCCTTCTAAATAAATACTTTCATATATAGGATACTGCTTAATAAGCTCTGAATGGGTTAAATGTGTTGTTTACGCCAAATTCTTGCTTATAACTCATCTTAGAGGAGAGGAACAATGAATTTGTGTCTGAAAAGCCTTCAAAAGGAGTGGTTGAGGAAGAGAGCCAAGATTGGGTTTTGCAAATTGCCCATGGGAATTTTCTTTGCCCCCCCAGGCTGGGAAAAGCTCTTTCTGTCATTTTAATTATTTTTTTTTTTTTGGAAGACAAAAGGAAAAGGAAGAATGAATTTTGAAAGCTAAGTAAATATATCCACCAAATGGTAAATAGGGAAATCCAAACATATCTAGTTTATATATGAAAAATAATAAGCCAACATTTTTATTAGGATCATTTTATATGTCTGGCAGAAAAACAATATTCTGAGGTTAGTCCTGATGTTTTCACTTGTGTTTTAAGACATGTCCTGGTTTATTAATTCTCAGCTATCACTATACAGGATACAGGACACAGTATATATATATATAAACCCAAGCCTCCTCATATTATGGGTTGCGCCTAAAATGATTAGAACAGACAGATTAATGACAAAGTTTAGTCAGCCAGTCAGGAAAGCTACTTAGAATTATTTTGTTTTATACTAAAAGCATAACAACTTTTATTAGAAAGCATATGATAATGCTGTGTATTACAGTGTAATGTCATGTTACATTTTATCTTGTACATTGACTGAGCTAAGCAGGCGTCTTGTAAAGATGATAAGCATAAAACCCCAATTTAGCATAAAGCATGTCAGCCCACTTTAGCTCATGTGACCATATAACTATAACATATATCCAAAAGGCTGTAATTTTTTTATGAACTGGCTTTACATTTAATTCAATAAAGTACTGATGGCAAAATGTATGTATATTTTCAATTAACCACTTGCCTACTGGGCACTTTAGCCTCCAGGCCAATTTCACACCTTGAATGACAATTGCGGGGTCATGCTACACTGTACCCATATGAAATTTATATTATTATTTTTTTACCCAAATAGATCTTTCTTTGGGTGGTATTTAATCACCTCTGGGTTTTACATTTTTTGCTAAACAAGGAGGCACTGATAGGCTGCACGGATGGGCAGTGATAGGTGGCACAGTTGGGCACTGATATGTGGCACTGAAGGGCATGGATAGGCTGCACTGATAAGTGGCACTGATAGGCAGCACAGATGGGCACTGATAGTAAGTGGTCGGCGGCACTGATAGGTGACACTGGCGAAGAGGCACTGGTAGACACTGATTGACAGCACTGATGAGCACTGATTTTGAGTTCTGGTGGGCACTGATTGGCAGCACTGGTGGGCACTGTTGGGCCTGCACTGATAATCAGGACACTAATAATCAGTGCCTTGATTAACCGTGTAGATATCCCTTTCACACAGGCCAGTTATTGTCTCTCCTCTCCTCACGCTGTCAGCGTGAGAAAAGGAATTCCAATAAACAACTTGTCTTTACATCATGATCAGATGTCATTGGACACAGCTTATCATGTGGTAAAGGGCTGCTGTGATTGGCCCTTTATCCTGATCTGTCATCAGCTGTATCGTAAAAAAGCAGTGATCACAGATTACACCACCTGAGGGGGACACCCTCTAAGCAATGTAAGTCCACGCTATAGCCCTCTTTCTATACTGCGGGCGGGAAGAGGTTAAACCAAAAACATTTTTCTTCTATTTTTGGACAGAAAGGGTGTGGCCAGGGCTTATTGACCAATAGGGACACCCTCACAAACATGTTTGATAATGCCTGGGAACAGATGTATGAGGGCCATGGTCATGCAAAAGTCTGCAATAAAGCTGGAAACCCCAACTTGGAAGCGAGCCATTTGCCTTGCACAGTTTCACTTTGTACACTGAGATCTCTACTATTAAAGACTATGTAAAGCTATCATTTTTTATATTCTTGATATGGGCCTGCTGTAACATGAATTTTAAAACAAAAGCCTGTTGTCTTTGTATTGCTTCCTTGTGGGAAATATTGGGGGCTCTTGCCAGCCCCCCTGCTTTCCTATCAAAAACGGACCACAATGGACATACAAGCATATCATGGTCAGTTTTCTGGCTGTGCTAGGAACCCAACCTGCTCTACCCAATGATTAGGCTTGTCCTGACATGCCCCTCTGCACAGCCATTCCCAGTCTTGAGAAGACCAGTGTACTGCTGTTTCTCCTCCCTTAGCTCTTTATACAGCTAAGAACAGAGGGTATGTAATCCCTTATAAAAAATTGAGGAAAAACTGTATTTATAATGTTTCTGTATGTATACACAAATGTTTTGCTTTTTTATTCTATTTTAAACACTTGCTGACCAGCTGCCATCATTATACTGCTGCAGGTCGGCTCGTTCCCGCAAATCGTTGTAGGTGTGCATCGGCACCTTTAACTACTTGCTTACTGGGCACATATACCCCCCTCCTGCCCAGGCGAAATTTCAGCTTCCGGCACTGCGTCGCTTTAACTGACAATTGCGCGGTCGTGCGACGTGGCTCCCAAACAAAATTCACGTTCTTTTTTTCCCCACAAATAGAGCTTTCTTTTGGTGGTATTTGATCACCTCTGCGATTTTTTTTTTTTGCGCTATAAACAAAAAAAGAGCGACAATTTTGAAAAAAAAAAAATAATTTGTACTTTTTGCTATAATAAATATCCCCCAAAAAGATATAAAAAAACATATTTTTTCCTCAGTTTAGGCCAATACGTATTCTTCTACATATTTTTGAGAAAAAAAAATCGCAATAAGCGACTGGTTTGCGCAAAAGTTATATTGCCTACAAAATATTATTTATTTTTTTACTAGTAATGGCGGCGATCTGATTTTATTGGGATTGCGACCTTATGGTGGACACATCGGACACTTTTGACACATTTTTGGGACCATTCACATTTATACAGTGATTAGTGCTATAAATATGCACTGCTTACTGTATAAATGTGACTGGCAGGGAAGGGGTTAACACTAGGGGGCGAGGAAGGGGTTAATTGTGTGCCCTGCATGGTGTTTCTAACTGTGGGGGGAGGTGACTGACTGGGGGAGGTGACCGATCTGTGTCCCTATGTACAAGGGACACAGCATCATCAGTCTCCTCTCTCCCTGACAGGACGTGGATCTGTGTGTTTACGAAACAAAATATTTCAGTGTGCACATGTCTACTTTTTAGTACAAGCCCTGTTCTACATGCACCCCTTGTAGGACCAAGCATTCAGTAAATTGAGAACTTTATTTGAACTTCTTGCAAATTAAAGAAATTATATGATGCAGTCTCTCAAAAAGATCCTTCCATATGTTGCTTAGTTCATCCTAGCTTAGGCCAGCCCTCAAAATTTACACTCGCCTGCTCGCAAAATGCGAGTAAATTTTGAGGGCTGGCGAGTGTGGGCTGCCTGGGAGCAGGGGGGGGCGAGCAAGGAGAGGAGAGTCGCCGCTGCCGTCGCCGTCTGGTCCCCCCCACATTATTGCAGACAACCTTTGCTGGGTAGGAGAGGAGCCGACGCATTGTTCAAACCGGTGGACAAGGGGGGAGGGGCTGTATATGACACAAACAGCAGGGAACACAGCTATTGAATTAAAAGCTGTCATGTTCCCCGCGGTTTGAACAACGCGGCGGCTCCTCTACTACCCAGCAAAGGTTGGCTACAATAGTGGTGTGGGGGGACACTGGCTGCTGCTGCAATAGTGTGGGGGGACGGACTCTGGCTGCAATAGTGTGGGGGGACGGACTCTGGCTGCAATAGTGTGGGGGGACGGACTCTGGCTGCAATAGTGTGGGGGGACGGACTCTGGCTGCAATAGTGTGGGGGGACGGACTCTGGCTGCAATAGTGTGGGGGGACAGACTCTGGCTGCAATAGTGTGGGGGGACGGACTCTGACTGCAATAGTGTGGGGGGACGGACTCTGGCTGCAATAGTGTGGGGGGGACGGACTCTGGCTGCAATAGTGTGGGGGGGACGGACTCTGGCTGCAATAGTGTGGGGGGGACGGACTCTGGCTGCAATAGTGTGGGGGGGACGGACTCTGGCTGCAATAGTGTGGGGGGGACTCTGGCTGCAATAGTGTGGGGGGGGACTCTGGCTGCAATAGTGTGGGGGGGGACTCTGGCTGCAATAGTGTGGGGGGGGGACTCTGGCTGCAATAGTGTGGGGGGGGACTCTGGCTGCAATAGTGTGGGGGGGGACTCTGGCTGCAATAGTGTGGGGGGATGGACTCTGGCTGCAATAGTGTGGGGGGGGACTCTGGCTGCAATAGTGTGGGGGGGCTGCATTTTTGGGCACAAATAAAGTTGTTGTTAATATTTATTTGTATAACTTAATTCTGCATAAAACATTTAAGTGTCATTTCATGAGATTTATGAGGGCGTGTCTAGGGCCGGGATTAGGGGCGGGACATTGTAGGGGTTGGGCGGGGCAACTGGTGGCGAGTACGCCTTGAGGCCTGGCTAGTAGCTCAGGACTTGAAATTTTGAGCCCTGGCTTAGGCTACCCATATCATACCTTCTAGGCAAGGGGAGTCCTTTTTAGAGTCCATATCTGACTTCTGGTACCCCGAAAGGGAGGCCATGTGCTTAGAATAGCTTTACATGGTGCAGCAGTCCTTTCTTTTTATTCTCATGTTAAAGGGAAGTCCTGAGAAACTTCCTCCCCCTGCAATTATAGCCCTCTAAAAGGGGGCAGAACCATAAACACCCAGTACTTAGCAGACCTAACTCACTCCCAACTCCTTGGACTGCTACCTCACCAGCACACCACTGCACTGAGAACAGCGAAGCAGGAATGATGCTGCCTGGGTGGACTGGCCGCTGTGTTGAGGCTTTTATCAAGGGAGGGGTTAGGAACCAGGCCACTGAGCTCACTGCTCCTGTCTTCTTGAGTCTGTCTGACTCTTCTGGCTCAGCAGTGCAACTGCACCAGGGGAAGATCTCCACCCCCTTGGTGCAGGCAGAAAATTAGGGAGCTCAATAAGCGGGCCAGGTCGGTATTTCGGCCCGACCTAATGAGCTACAATTAAACACAATTGGGGACTGGCAGGCAGCATTACGAAACTGTTACTCAGAATTCTAAATTACAGTTGTAAATTATTTTTTCTACGGACAGTCTGTTGCTGGGCAGATTAGGGAAAAAAGTCTAATCATGATTAGACTTTTTTTCTAATCTACCTAACAGCAGAGAGAGATATAACAATCAGGGAAGGGAACTTCAGGTGCAGAACTAGCATTTACAGGCACAGAACACATTTTATCACACAGACACATATTAAGGCGTACGTTTTTTAAACTCAAAAGAAAAAAAATAGGATTTTTAAAACAGCTTACTGTACCTGTAAAATCCTTTTCTTGGAGTACACCACGGGACACAGAGCCTTTTCTTGGAGTACACCACGGGACACACCATAATTTTTCAGCATGGAAAAAAAAAAAAGTTTTTCAGCATGTCGAAAAAATGACGTTTTCCCAACTTCAACATTAAAACGATGTTGCCTACACACATCGTTTTAAAAAAATTATCTAGCAAAGCGCGGTGACGTACAACACATACGACGGCAATATAAAGGGGAAGTTCCATTCGCCTTTGGGCTGCTTTTGCTGATTCCGTGTTAGTAAAAGACGATTCGCGCTTTTTTGTCTGTTACAGCGTGATGAATGTGCTTACTCCATTATGAACGGTAGTTTTACCAGAATGAGAGCTCCCGTCTCATAACTTGCTTCTGAGCATGCGCAGGTTTTTTACGTCGTTTTAGCCCACACACGATCATTTTTTACAACCTGAAAAACGACATAGTTTAAAACGACGTTAAAAATGCAGTATGTTCGAATTTTTTTTTTGTCGTTTTTCAGAATCTGAAAAATGATGTGAAGCCCACACACGATCATTTTAAATGACATTTTTAAAAAACAACGTTTTTTTTAATGCTGAAAAATGATCGTGTGTATGCGGCCATAGTCTTTACATAATGGGTTATATGCTCACCAGAGGTGATTGGATACTGGCACAACCAATCAGAGACAGTTCCCCTTCATATAGCCCCTCCCATCAGAGAAGTACCTCAGTTTTGTAGCAAAGTAATAAGGTCTCCCATAAGAAGGGTGGGACCTCTGTGTCCCGTGGTGTACTCCAAGAAAAGGATTTTACAGTTAAGCTGTTTTAAAAATCCTATTTTCTTTATCGTACACCACGGGACACAGAGCCTGATGCCGCGTACACACAATCATTTTTCATCATGAAAAAAACTTTGTTTTTAAAAAACATTATTTAAAATGACCGTGTGTGGGCTGCACATCGTTTTTCAGTTTCTGAAAAACTACAATTTTTTTTTCGAAAATGCTGCATTTTTTAACGCCGTTTTTAAAATTGTTGTTTTTCGGGTTGTAAAAAATGATCTTGTGTGGGCTAAAACGATGTTTTAAACCCGCGCATGCTCAGAAGCAAGTTATGAGATGGAAGCGCTCGTTCTGGTAAAACTACCGTTCATAATGGAGTAAGCACATTCATCACGCTGTAACAGACAAAAAAGCGTAAATCGTCTTTTACTAACAAGGAATCAACTAAAGCAGCCCAAAGGCGAATAGAAATTCCCCTTTAGAACCCTGTTAAAGTCTATGGGACTCGAACATTTGAAATCTAAAGTGCTGATTTTAAAGGCTAATATGCAAAAAAAAAAAAAGCGTGGGGTCCCCCAAATTCAATTACCAGGCCCTTCAGCATTATTAAATTCACTGCTCCCAAAAAAAACAGCCATTTTTAAAACTTTTTTTGCATTGATACATGTCCCCTGGGGCAGGACCCTGGTCCCCAAACACTTTTTAGTGTTCTGGGGGTCCCCTTTGTTAAAGGGGTCTTCCAGATTCTGATAAGCCCCCCGCCCGCAAATCCCCACAACCACCGGGCAAGGGTTGTGGGGATGAGGCCCTTGTCCACATCAACATGGGGACATCCTCCCCATGTTGAGGGCATGTGGCCTGGTACGGTTTAGGAGGGGGGGCGCTCTCTCGTCCCCCCCTCTTTTCTGCGGCTGGCCAGGTAAGGGGTCTGGTGTGGATTTTTGGGGAAACCACGCCATTTTTTTTTTATTTGGAGTGGAGTTCCCCTTAAAATCCACACCAGACCTGAAGGGTCTGGAATGGATATTTGGGGGGAACCCCACATCATTTTTTTTAATTGACGGCGGGGTTCCTCTTAATATCCATACCAGACCTGAAGGGCCTGGTAATTGAATTTGGGGGACCCCACGCTTTTTTTTTTTATGAATAAATTCTCTCTGAATTGCCGGGAGCCGACAATTCATTATAGCCACTAGTTTTAAATTACTTTTTTTCTTTCAGAAATGACACGTTGTGCAGAGACAGTTCTAAGTATGGGAAACATGCGCTATTTCACATGCTTACTTTACACCCCCCCCCCTAGGTACGAAATTTAAAGGAATATTTCACTTTTATTGTTTCACTTTAAGCATTATTAAATTCACTGCTCCCAAAAAAACAGCCCTTTTTAAAACTTTTTTTTGCATTGATACATGTCCCCTGGTGCAGGACCCAGGTCCCCAAACACTTTTTAGGACAATAACTTGCATATTAGCCTTTAAATTAGCACTTTAGATTTCTCCCATAGACTTTAACAGGGTGTCCCGTGGCTTTTTCGAATTTGCCGCAAACAACCCAAATTGTTCGTTGTTCGCTGAACAGGCGAACAGGCAATGTTCGAGTCAAATATAACTCGAAGCTCATCCCTAGTCTGCATACATAAAACAAACATTAATATTAGCTTTAGCTGGAAGCAGCAGCATTCCATTCTGATCTTCCCTCAAAATTCAAATTCAGAGGCTTTATGTGTGCAATTTCCTATCCAGGGGACTAAGATGTAATAGCTCGCTCTGTCCTTAGCAGAAGGACCACCCCAGTGTAGTGAGCAGGGATTTTGCTCATGTCATCATATTAACATTTAAGGGAACAGTGGGCAGTATCAACAGATTGAGCTGGAGATGTTGTACAGGTATTGGAGGTGGTGACAGGGGAAAAGATTACTTCCCATGACACTTACAGACCACACAGGAACAAACTTCCCAATGCATGACGGGACATGTAGTTCATTGTGAGCAGCATTGGGGAAATTATGTCAGCTAGCGATGATGTCACTGTTACTAATATCTTTAGTTTTTAGCTACATTTGTTGTTTTAGTGCGAAAACAGATCATAGATAGATTGAGAGTATAAACATGAAGGCTTGGAAGGTTTCTTGGTGATATCTTGCAGATGGGCTGCAATACAGAAAGATCCTGCACCGAGGCAACATTTTACACTGGATTACTGCACAGATCTGGAAGAAATACACAAATCACACCTAGATTTAGGGAAAAATATACTTGTCTCCTGTTTTTAGACAATTTTTGCCTATCCCGAAGTTCATCTTTATTATACTAAAAATTATTACTTAACCACAGAACATTTACATCAGATATAAATGTTATGCTTCATTAGTGTACTAGCATATTCAGATGTTGCAGCTAAAGCATGTTATTTGACACAGATGTTCTTGTAAAACGAAAACTAATGTGAAAATTACACTGTATTAATGTACTGTAGTTAAGGATGAGCCGAACACCCCCCTGTTCGGTTCGCATCAGAACTTCCGAACACACCAAATGTTCGTGTAAACTTTAGAACCCCGTTAAAGTCTATGGGACTCGAACATTTGAAATCTAAAGTGTTAATTTTAAAGGCTAATATGCAAGTTATTGTCCTAAAAAGTGTTTGGGGACCCGGGTCCTGTCCCAGGAAACATGTATCAATGCAAAAAAAGTTTTAAAAACTGCAGTTTTTTCAGGAGCAGTGAATTTAATAATGCTAAAAGTGAAACAATAAAAGTGTAATATTACTTTAAATTTCGTACCTAGGGGGGGTGTAAAGTCAGCATGTGAAAAAGCACATGTTTCCCATACATAGAACTGTCCCTGCGCAAAGTGTCATTTCTGAAAGAAAAAAAGGCATTTAAAACCGGCTTTGCGGCTCTAATGAATTGTCGGCTCTGGCAATTACAGACATAATTCATTCATAAAAAATAAAAATAAAAATAAAAAAGCTGGGGGTCCCCCCAAATTCCATTAGCAGGCCCTTCAGGTCTGATATGGATATTAAGGGGAAACCTTGCCGTCAATTTAAAAAAAAAATGACATAGGGTTCCCCCCAAATATCCATACCAGACCCTTCAGATCTGGTGTGGATTTTAAGGGGAACTCCACCCCAAATTAAAAAAAAAATGGCGTGAAGTTCCCCCAAAAATCCACACCAGACCCTTATCTGAGCACGTTAACCTGGCCGGCCGCAGAAAAGAGGGGGGGACAGAGTGCGGCCCCACCTCTCCTGAACCGCACCTGGCTACATGCCCTCAACATGGGGAGGATGTCCCCCATGTTGATGGGGACAAGGGCCTCATCCCCACAACCCTTGCCCGGTGGTTGTGGGGGTCTGCGGGCGGGGGGCTTATCAGAATCTGGAAGACCCCTTTAACAAAGGGGACCCCCAGATCCTGGCCCCCCCTATGTGAATTGGTAATGGGGTTCACTGTACCTCTACCATTTCACGAAGGAAGTGTAAATAGTTAAAAAAACACACATACACCGTAGAAAAAAATCCTTTATTAATAAAAAAAAAATAATAATCCAGCGATGTGAATCCACTCTCGGCCCGGCCCCCCGCTCCAACGTTGTCTTCTATCCAGCGACGTATGATCTCTCCAGCGACGGGTGGAGAGATCATACGTCGCTGGATAGAAGACCACGTTGGAGCGGGGGGCTGGGCCGAGAGTGGATTCACATCGCTGGATTATTTTTTTTTATTAATAAAGGATTTTTTTCTACGGTGTCTGTGTGTTTTTTTAACTATTTACACTTCCTTCGTGAAATGGTAGAGGTACAGTGTACCCCATTACCAATTCACATAGGGGGGCCAGGATCTGGGGGTCCCCTTTGTTAAAAGGGTCTTCCAGATTCTGATAAGCCCCCCGCCCGCAGACCCCCACAACCACCGGGCAAGGGTTGTGGGGATGAGGCCCTTGTCCCCATCAATATGGGGACATCCTCCCCATGTTGAGAGCATGTAGCCTGGTGCGGTTCAGGAGAGGGGGGGGCGCACTCTGTCCCCCCCTCTTTTCTGCGGCCGGCCAGGTTAACGTGCTCGGATAAGGGTCTGGTGTGGATTTTTGGGGGAACTCCACGCCATTTTTTTTTTAATTTGGAGTGGAGTTCCTCTTAAAATCCACACCAGACCTGAAGGGTCTGGTATGGATATTTGGGGGGAACCCCACGTCATTTTCTTTTTTAAATTGACGGCGGGGTTCCCCTTAATATCCATATCAGACCTGAAGGGCCTGTTAATGGAATTTGGGGAGACCCCCAGCTTTTTTATTTTTATTTTTTATGAATGAATCATCTCTGAATTGCCAGAGCCGACAATTCATTAGAGCCGCAAAGCCGGTTTTAAATGCCTTTTTTTCTTTCAGAAATGACACTTTGTGCAGGGACAGTTCTATGTACGGGAAACATGCGCTTTTTCACATGCTGACTTTACACCCTCCCAGGTACGAAATTTAAAGTAATATTACACTTTTATTGTTTCACTTTTAGCATTATTAAATTCACTGCTCCTGAAAAAACGGCCGTTTTTAAAACTTTTTTTTGCATTGATACATGTTTCCTGGGACAGGACCCAGGTCCCTAAACACTTTTAAGGACAATAAATTGCATATTAGCCTTTAAAATTAACACTTTAGATTTCTCCCATAGACTTTAACAGGGTGTTCCGCGGCTTTTCGAATTTGCCACGAACACCCCTAATTGTTCGTTGTTTGCCGAACAGGCAATGTTCGAGTCGAACATGAGTTTGACTCGAACTCGAAGCTCATCCCTAACTGTAGTACATTAAGCCCTAAGGACCCCATAGTCCACATGTAAAGATGAATATCCAAGTCTATTGCCACTAGATCTGTCAGGGAAAGAGTCAATTATTCCCAGACCCCAAAGAAAGTCCCCCCTCACCTTAAGCAGTTGACTAAGAGAAGGTTCAAAGTTATGACAAGGATTGTGGGCAGCAGCAATTTGCTGCAAAGGCTTTCTCCTGGTCTTACTTTAGCAGCACATGTGCTACTGGGTTTATTATAAAGCTCCAGAAAGAAATATAGTGAGAATGGGAAGTAATCCACATGATATCCTTGTGCACTCATTATCATTACCATTGTAGGTAGATGTACAGTAGAGACTGCCATGAAGTAGGTGTCAAGATCAGGGGCCAGGCTCAGAGGTCAGTAGCTATTAACAGTGGAAAGGCTCACACAAAAACCAGCTTGATAAATACACAAGCAGATTCCCCTGATGGGTGACGTTGGCTCACCCGAGGTGTGGAGTCTAAGCACTGGTCTTTACCACAGCTCCCGAAGGTGGAGATGGGTTCTGATGCGGTCCTCAGAATCGATTCAACCAAGAGGTGAGCAAGCTGTGGTGCAGTAGCAGATGTAGCAGGTAGTATCAAGCAGAAGCCTGGAACAAGCCAAAAGACAATAACAAACGATAATGGAAATGCAGAGAGCAGCAGAGGCTTAAGGAGCAATATATTGGCTGGAGAAGAGCACAATAATCTGTAAAACAGGAGGTGCTGAGGCATGACTTCAATAGTAAATTCATTTGAGGAACAAGGAGTTCAAGGTTCACCAGAAACAAGATGGAAAGTAAAAGAAAAAGTGATGAGCGCAACCTCTAAATGCACTTACAAGCAGTATGAAAGAACCAGCAGGGGTATAAAAACCATAGAACGGATGAGATCGCATGTGACCAGAAGTGACGTGGATCTTGTCCGTTTTACCGTTTTTATACCCCTGCTCGTTTTTTTCCCATTCCCATCTTGCCCATTTGGCTCTATTAAAAGCTCCTTTGTTTACATATTTCACGATGAGATGTTTCTTCTATTTTTATCTTTTACCATCCACATTGTGAGCCTCCATTTTATTGAAGATCGTTTGCCAGCAAGACATCAGGAAGCTGGTTTAAAGATTACTTCCTAGAAAGCTGACCAAGAGTTATGTTAGGCTCGATTTTCTGTTGGTGAGGTAAACGCTCAGTGAGCCCACATGTAAGGAGGATCATCATCTGAAGCACTTTACTATTTGAAGCACTTTTATACATGAGCAAGATCTATTGGACTGTTTTGTTCAGTGTTTTTGTTTTACCTTTGTTTACATTTGGTGTGATTGGGAGTGCTGGCCATCAGGTTTGGTACCTTCACACCATTCACAATCAATTTTTGATTTAGCCGTTTTAAGGGTCTTGTGACCCCATACACTTTTCTTAGTTTTTGCATTGTTTTCACATTTGCACTTTATTTGTACATGGTACATATTCATATTTATTTTTTCTGGTTATCAATTTACACCTGTTAATGACTTGGTGCAATTCACAGATTTCTTTGAGAGATTACATTTAGAGGTTGCACTCATCACTTTTTCTTTTATTCAATTTATAGTGAATTTGTACACTTTATAGATTTGAGCAGCATCCTTAATTATTTATTTATTTATGTATTGATTGGTCCCACCCACATTTTTTGGATTCACTAGGTAAGCGAAGGAGATTTTTCCTTCCAAGATAGAAAGTATGTTTGTGCAAGAGATCAGCTTATTAAAGCACTCCAAAATCTCATGCCGCATACACACAATGATTTTTCGGCATGAAAAAAACGACGTTTTTAAAAACGTCATTTAAAATGATCGTGTGTGGGCTTCACATCATTTTTCGGCTTCTTAAAAATGTCGTTTTTCGGGTTGTAAAAAATGATCGTATGTGGGCTAAAACAACGTTTTAAACCCGTGCATGCTCAGAAGCAAGTTATGGGACGGGAGCGCTCGTTCTGGTAAAACTACCATTCATAATGGAGTAAGCACATTCATTACACTGTAACAGACAAAAAAGGAATCAGCTAAAAGCAGCCCAAAGGCTGAAAACAACTTTTTTTTTCATGCCGAAAAACGATCGTGTGTACGCGGCATCAACGCTCGCCGCTCACTGTTTCCCACAGCCAACGGTACTTTTCTACTGCCCAAAGCAATGCTGCTCTACTCAAGTAGGGAAACTTGACAAATACTGAACAAAAGACACAGGAGTGTGCAAATGCCCAGTGCATTACCACCAAAACCATGTTTATTAAAAAAACTTCAAAAACATATTCACAAACATGCAATGATACAAGCTTGTCAAATCACAACTCCAGCATTAGCAATCCAATCCAATCCAATCCAATCCAATCCAATCCATTAGCAATCCAGCGATTCCCAAAAATGTTATGGATGAAAAGCTGACACGTTTCGGGGGACAATCCCCCTTACTCAGAGCTGATCCAACCTGTTGCAGCACTGCACTACCATATATATATATATATATGTGAGTACCGCTTGTAGAGACCCTCCCCTCTATGCATCACCTTGGGCAAGCCCATCCCACTAATCAGAATGAGCAGGTTTCTCCCATATTCCACTCCACAGATGACCTCATTGCACAACATTAAATAGCAAAATAATAATATAGGCATTACAAATGTTTATAGGCATCACCACATTCACATTTTCAGTTCTAATGCATCTTTAGCCCATCACCAGAATTGGCAGCCTTCTCTAATGCTGCATTATGAAGCTTCATAGCAGTTTCACTTACTATGTGCATGGGGGAGAAGGGAAGATGCTCTCTTGTACACATGGCATGACTTTAAGCTCTCCTTTGGAACACACGCTGGGTTATGTTGTTTCACATGGACCTGACACAATGCTTCAGCCAAGGAAACCAGGACCACAGCCAAGATGGGCGGTGTGTCTCCAATGACACCAGCTCCAATTCAACAGCAGATCATGGGAGGCAGGAGGAGGGACCAAACCTGCCCTACCCTTCCCCTCCCCCCGTGACGATGCCTTTAACACCGATGCTACTTGGCATTTCCCCAGAGAGGAAAGCCAATAGTCTCACCAGTGCATTGCAAAAGGGTTGACCCCCAGGGCAACATTGATAAACTCATACAAGCTTTAATAAAACAATTAATTCCTATAAAATATAGAATGAATGATATAAAATCATCCAATAAATATCAATAAGGTAGACCTTACCATGTACAAATAACTTCCATAAAGAGTATTTAAAATGAAATCAATGATATAATAAAAATAACATATATAATATATGATAAAATACATAACACATTCTCCAAAGGACCAGAAATCATCCCTCAGGCAGTGGTGGAACTTTCAGGGTCGCAGCAGTCACACTTGCAACTGGGCCCTGCCATCCTGCCACTGTGGGGGGGGGGGGGGCAAGACCCAGCATCTCCCCCTGCACTTGTGACTGGCCGTTTAGAATGCAGTGGGGCAGGCGGGAGGTGACGATCGGCAGCTCTATGGTGCCTGTGGGCGGCGGGATCTCTTTGGGGCTTGTAGTTCTCTTCCTGACTGTATACAGTGGAAAGGGGAGGGGCCTCTATCCCAGGCAGCTATAAGTTTTACTTTCAATGTACAAGTGAGTCGCTCGGCATGTACACGCTTACTTATACATGACCGGGTCAGAGGACCCTCAACCTCTCCACTGTATACAGTCGGGAAGAGAACTACTAGCCCCAGGGAGATCCCCCTGCCCATGGACACCACAGAGCTGCTGATCGCCCCCTCCCACATCCCCCTGTGTTGGAGGTTGGAGGTGCACAGACAGGTAACTAGCCAGGTACAGGGGAACATCTGGAAGAGGGGGTCAGCTGTCTTGGGACCCTGATGTGAGGGGGGGCTTTCTGGGGACACTAATGTAAGAGGGGGGCTCTCTGGGGACCCTGATGTAAGTGGGGCTCTCTGGGGACAATAATGGGGGGCCCTCTCGGGACCCTGATGTAAGAAGAGACTCTCTGGGGACACTGATGTAAGGGAGGCTCTCTGGGGACCCTGGTGTAAGAAGGGGCTCTCTGGGGACCCTGATGTAAGAAAGGGCTCTCTGTGGACACTGATGTAAGGGGGGCTCTCTGGGGACATTGATGTAAGGGAGGCTCTCTGGGGACACTGATGTAAGGGGGGCTTTCTGGGGTCACTGATGTAAGAGAGGTTCTCTGGGGACACTGATGTAAGGGATGCTCTCTGGGGACACCAATGTAAGGGGGCTCTCTGGGTATACTGTTGTAAGCAAAGCTCTCTGGGGACCCTGATGTAAGGAGGGGCTCTCTGGGGAACCCTGATGTAAGGAGGGGCTCTCTGGGGACCCTGATGTAAGGAGGGGCTTTCTGGGGACCCTGATGTAAGGAGGGGATCTCTGGGGACCCTGATGTAAGGAGGGGCTCTCAGGAGAACCTGATGTAAGGGGAGGCTCTTTGGGGACCCTGATGTAAGGGGAGTCTCTCTGGGGACCCTGATATAAGGAGGGGCTCTCTGGGGACCTTGATGTAAGGGGGCTCTCTGGGGACCCTGATGTAATGAGGGGGGCTCTGGGGACCCTAATGTAAGTAGGGAGGCTCTCTGTGAACCCTGATGTAGAGGGAGGCTCTCTGGAGACTCTGATTTAAGGGGAGGCTCCCTGTGGACCCTGGTGTAAGGGGGGCTCTGGGGACCCTGATGTAAGTGGGGGATCTCTGGGGACCCTGATGTAAGCAGGGAATCTCTGGGGACCCTGATGCAAGTGGGGGATCTCTGGGGACCCTGATGTGAGCAGGGGATCTCTGGGGACCCTGATGCAAGTGGGGGATCTCTGGGGACCCTGATATAAGTGGGGGATCTGCACTCATATGTAACAATATATACCTAGCATTGGGGAGAAGAATTATTTAAAATGGTACATGGCTTACCATTGTTGTATTGTGTTGGAATTAAAAAAATGTTGATCCTTTTTAAAGCCAAGGCAGAATAATTTTTCTTTTATAGTAATCTATTTTTGAAACAAATACCAAGCAGTGATTATGTTTTGAGCAGCAGTCTCTTATGACTATAACTCAGTGAAGATGCCAAAGTTCATTGTGCTACACATAGCAGTAGGGTGTCAATTACTATGAGTATTGTGACAAAATAGGCAGACAACCTTTGTTAGGGATAGTGATTGACATATGATAATTTCATTAAATAAATCATTGTTCGGCCTGAACACCAGCAATTAGTTAGAACAATAGTCTTTTCTTTCCAATTTTAGTCTATTTGTAAGTGACAGAAACACATATCTATTAATCCCATACTTGTACAGTATATCTCAGAAATACCTTGCTGTAATTAGATAGAAGAAAGTCTGCTGTCTTTCCTTGCTAGTCCATCACATTATATGTATCCTCCCTAATTCATCTGGGACCATGTAAATTGTCGAAAGAACTATTACTCAATGTTATGCCAACAATAAAGCTAGCAGTTGTACAAGTAAATAAAACTAACACCAAAGAACAAGAGGTTATTTGTCATACCATCAGAACTATTATAGCTAAGCATTAAGCAATGTCAAACTGTAACACATGACTAAGAAAATTTAATTATACTTTAACTGAAAACTTATAAAACTATTTTTTCAGGCCTTGCTCTGCAAACATTTTTTTTTTTTTATTTGACACTTTTCACAAAAGCCAGCCACATTTTTAAGTTTTTGTTTTATTCCGTTGTTGGTTTAATCTGAAAATATGCTATAATTATTGCTCTCTTTTCTTTGACATTTTGCCTTTAAAATAGAAACTTCAAAAATAAGATGATGTAATCAAATAATAATTAATTCACATAACTGAACTCACATGTCCTGGCAACAGCTAGGCAGCGGCTTTTCTTTTTCTAAACAATGATTTAAAACCCAGCTTACCTTGAGAAAATTGCAGTTTTGAATTTAATATACAATGCTGTGTGAAAGATTAGGTGCCCTAGCAAAACACAAAAATCATTTATAAAAATGTAAAGTGAAATATCTGTTTTATACATTGTACTAGTTGTCAGAAAGGGTACCCACATACATGGCTTTCATTGATGGTAGGTAATTGTGCTTGCATATGTTAATCCTTTGCTTGCATATGCTAAGTCATTAGCGGTACACACTTATCACAGAATGCACATTTATAAGCATGCACTGTTATTTTACCTACCAAAGAATTGGAATTTCTGTCCATTTAGTTCTGAGATTTACAAAGCCTTTTCAGACGGCACAACTAGCCTCCACACCTATTTTTTCTCTATTGCATGCCTTGTCCCTACCCCAGTCTATGGCCCAGATTCTCAAAGGAGATACGACGGCGTATCTCCAGATACACCATCGTATCTCTGAGTCTGAGCCGTCGTATCTATGCGCCTGATTCTTAGAATCAGTTACGCATAGATTTGTATTAGATCCGACCGGCGTAAGTCTCTTATGCCGTCGGATCTTAACTGCATATTTACGCTGGCCGCTTTAGGGCGTGTACGTTGATTTACGCCTAGAAATATGTAAATCAGCTAGATACGCTGTAACGGAATGACCCGGGACACCCAGAGACTTTGTGAGGATGGGGGATACTCCTGTGTCAGCGTCACTGACAACTCTTGGGTCTGAGTCCACCCTGTGCCTTTTGGGCATGGGGTGGCAAGTGAATCATTAATTCATGTATTACATGAGATAGGACATCACTGATAGTTCGTATTGCAGGATTTTGAGATACTGCAAGATGTTGGCCCAACCAGTCAATAGTGACTCATTCTATGATTAGCCCTGACTAGTGACATGCTAATTGAGTCAGGGCCTGGAAGACATTCCATTGTCCTTGTGTAAAGGTGTTAACCCAGGTCTGCTCCCAGAACTCTAATTATGCATGCTAAATACTGTTTATGTGTGATAACACTGTCTAAAGCCTAGTGATGCTCAGAGGTGTGAATAGGTGTCAAGCTGTATGCGGAGACCGAACGTCTGCCTAGGGAACTCAGTGTGTGATGATGTTTTGGTCGTTATGCTGTTAATTAAGGAATGTTTAGTAATTAGCCTTAGTGTGTGATTAGGGGGGTGGAGATCTCATTGTTGCTTTAATGCCTTGTACTGTATAAAAAGCTGAGAAGAATAATTAAAGTATTATTACATTTGAAACCAGAAGCACAGAGCTGTGTGTCTCGTGTCTGGGGGGAATTCTTATGGATCGGGTCCTGTTGGTTGGAGTGTCGATAAGCTGTCGTGACTGGGATGGAAGGTCGTAAACGGTGGTGACCGTTACAGTGGTGGCACAGCAGTGGGATAATTCCATCGCTTAAAGGACAGCTACAAGGACACAGGATGATGGAGACGCTGTATGAACGGCTGAAGCTCTCTTCCCTCAAGGACTTACTGGAGAGCTGGGGAAGATCGGCCAGCAACCGTAAGAGAAGGGACATTATCACACAACTTGTCCAAATGGATAGAGCTGAAAGGCCCAGCGTAACGGACAGGACACCCGATGAAGAGTTTTTTGACCGGGCTGTTAGACGTGGACTGGCACAGTATGGACCTAATCCTCCACCGGAGATCATAGGCCGGGTTATAGCGGCTGTGGATGCCACTTGGTTAGAGCAAAGAGGTGCTGCAGCAGCAGAAGTCACAGCAGCACCAACTGAAGAGAGGGGAGAGGTACAGATGCCAGTCACCATGGAAGTGGAGTTCCAGGGAGCCGGGGCAATTGGCCCCTCTTCCCAGCAACAAGCTGTGGTGGTAAAGCATTTACCCCCAGCTGAATCCCTGGCAGCAGGGCAGGATGCTACTGGCTGCGGCACACAACTGCAGCTTGAGCTGACATCAGGGGATGGGACTGTGGTCTCCCCTCAAAGCGACCCAGCAGAAGGGCTGGCAACGGAGCAGAGTGCCACAAGTCTCTGCTCTCACCTAGCAGGAGAGGGAGTTCCTGGGGCAGTGGATGGGACTGTGGTCTCCACTGACACAGCCCCAGAAAATGGTGCGTCACAGAAACAGGGAGATGTCGGCTTTGCTTTGCAAGCATCAGGGGATTTTCTACCACCAGTGGATGGGACTTCAGTCTCCACTGGTATACCCCAAGGATGGGGGCCAGTTGGCCCAGATCCCCAACAACATGATGGACTGAGCCCAGTCACCCTGTCTTCTCTCCAGCGGCTGAAAGGACTCCACGGAGAAGGGCCAGTCCCGGCCTCTCCCCAGCGGCAGGCAGGTTCTCTGAGAGAGACAGAGGTTGGCAGGGTGAGTAATGCTCTGTTTGGAGCAATTTATTTGGGGTACGGTATGGATACCAGCATTGGAGGACTGGATCTACTGACTGACTTCGGAGTCAACCCGTTCGGGGTCTCCTCCTGTGTCAGTCTCCCACCGAAAGGGGAGAGATGTAACGGAATGACCCAGGACACCCAGAGACTTTGTGAGGATGGGGGATACTCCTGTGTCAGTGTCACTGATAACTCTTGGGTCTGAGTCCACCCTGTGCCTTTTGGGCATGGGGTGGCAAGTGAATCAAGGACATCACTGATAGTTCGTATTGCAGGATTTTGAGATACTGCAAGATGTTGGCCCAACCAGTCAATAGTGACTCATTCTATGATTAGCCCTGACTAGTGACATGCTAATTGAGTCAGGGCCTGGAAGACATTCCATTGTCCTTGTGTAAAGGTGTTAACCCAGGTCTGCTCCCAGAACTCTAATTATGCATGCTAAATACTGTTTATGTGTGATAACACTGTCTAAAGCCTAGTGATGCTCAGAGGTGTGAATAGGTGTCAAGCTGTATGCGGAGACCGAACGTCTGCCTAGGGAACTCAGTGTGTGATGATGTTTTGGTCGTTATGCTGTTAATTAAGGAATGTTTAGTAATTAGCCTTAGTGTGTGATTAGGGGGGTGGAGATCTCATTGTTGCTTTAATGCCTTGTACTGTATAAAAAGCTGAGAAGAAACCATTAAAGTGTCATTACATTTGGAACAAGTACAGAGCTGTGTCTCGTCTTGATTCTGGGAAAATGGGATGCCTGCTGATATGTCTGTGTGTCAGATGAGCTGTCGTGGATGGGATGGAAGGTCGTAAACGGTGGTGACCGTTACATACGCGAATTCACGAACGTACGCCCGGCCAACGCAGTACAGATACGCCGTTTACGTTAGGCTTTTCCCGGCGTAAAGTTACCCCTGCTATGTGGAGGCGTACATGCTGGCGTACCAATGTTAAGTATGGACGTCGTTCCCGCGTCGAATTTTGAAAATTTTACGTCGTCCGTGAATGGGGCTGGAGGTAATTTACGTTCACGTCAAAACCAATGCATCCTTGCGGCGTATTTAGCGCAATGCACACTGGGATATGTCCACGGACAAAAACGTCAATCACGTCAGGTCACATAACATTTACATAAAACACGCCCCCCTGTTCCACATTTGAATTAGGCGGGCTTACGCCGTCCTATTTACGCTATGCCGCCGCAACTTACGGAGCAAGTGCTTTGAGAATACTGCACTTGCCGGTCTAAGTTGCGGAGGCGTAACGTAAATAGGATACGTTACGCCCGCTCAAAGATGCGCCGATCTACGTGAATCTGGGCCGAGTCCAATGAAGAAAAAAAGTATCCAAGAGGCGCTGGGTCTTTGATGCAAGTTCTTACAAAGTAGTGAGAGAGAAAAAAAAATTCAGGGCTCAAAGGGTCAGGTTAGGCTGCTCAAACTGACAGGGCTCCTTTCCTCTGGGTGGGGATAAGCAACACTGTCCTGAGTTTGGTTTGAGCAGCATTCAGCGCACCTCAATGAAGTTCAGATGCAACCCAAACCCCACTGAAATCAAACAATATTTGTCCAATTAAAAACGCCCATTTTCATGGATAATAGGCAAGGGGTGTCGAAAAATAGCATTGACGGATGGACACTGCCCTAGGGAACATGTACCAATGCAAAAAAAAAAACATTCAGCCAGGAGCAGTAATCTTTTAAATGCTTACAGTGAAACATTAAAAATGTCCAATTCTTTTTAAATAACATTCCGGGGGGGGGGGGGGAAGCAGCAGAATGTATTTTGAGGTGTAATATCACATATGTCCATGGCATGTTTGAGCAATATATCGTTTCAGTGACAACTTTGTGTACATTTTTTTTTTGTCATTTTCCAATCACTTATGACAATAAAATTAAATATTCACTGTGCTCAACAAGCCTCTCAGCAAATTCATTGGGGTGTCTTCTTTCCAAAATGGGGTAATTTCAGGGGGGGGGGGGGTTGTACTGCCCTGGCATTTTAGCACCTCAAGAAATTAGATAGAAAATGTATCCTAGTTTTTAGACAATTTAACTTTTGCGCAAAATATATGCTTATTGAATGTTTTATTTTTTACCAGAAACATGTGGCTGAATGCTTTTGGCCTAAATGAAATGTATAACTAAAATTTAGTTTATTGTATTTTTTTTTAACAAAAAGTAGAACAAATTATTTTCTTTCAATATTTTTGGTCTTTTTTTGTTTATATTGCAAAAAATCGCTGGTGACCAAATACCCCCAAAAGAAAGCTCCATTTGTAGAAAAAAAAAAAGGATGCAAATTTAATTTGGGTACAGAATTGCATGACGCGCAATTACCAGTTAAATCAGCGCAGTGTCAAAAAATGTAAAAAGTGCTCTGGTCAGAAAGGCGGTTGGGGCTGAAGGGGCTGAAGTGGTTAACATAGACGAGATCGTGTGGCTCTACAAACACCCGATCGCTTTTACAGGATGCGGAAGAGCCCAGCCGTGCGTCGCCACCTACCGCCTTCAAAAGGGATCTCCCATGTGAACTGGGAACCCCGGGCCACTACTGTTGGGTGTCTAGAAGAACACAGAGGGGAGGAAGGTACACCCATACCCACCCCTTTGTGACATAAGAAGCCGTAAGTGACGACGATTTTGTCGCTTCAATCTCACTTTGATCAGATGTTTTTGAGGTCAGAGGATAGATCTGGGGTTTAATAGGTCTGACGAAGGAGCCGCACATGCTCCAAAACGTATTACCGCCACTTTCTCCCCACTGACACCATCAGCTTTGTGTCCCACAGTGAGCCCGGAACACAAGCTTCCCTGCTGCCTCCTGTCTCCAGCACATACAAGAAGACTTTACAGCTGCTGGATGTCTCTACACTGCTCCCTGCAGGAGTCCACATATGTGGACTCCTGATTTTATCATGTTTTTTAACACGCAATGGAAGGGCCAGGGTCTCCTCTATTTTTAAAGAGGCTGAGGTCTTTTAACATTTGCTGGACGATGCTGAAGATGTTTTATGAGTCTGTGGTGGCCAGTGCTCTTCAGTAGAGATAGGCTGAACACCCCCTGGTTCGGTTCGCACCAGAACTTTCAAACATAGCAAAGGTTCGGACATAAACTTTAGAACCCCATTGAAGTCTATAGAACCCAAACTTGAAAAATCAAAAGTCCCAATTTTGAAGGCTTATATGCAAGTTATTGGCCATAAAAAAGGTATGGGGGTCTGTCTACTGCACTGGGGGACATGTACCAATGCAAAAGAAACTTTAAAAAATATATAGTTTTTAAAGGAGCAGTGATTTTAATAATGCCAAGTGAAACAATAAAAATGAAAAAATCCTTTAAATTTAGTGCCTGGGGGATCCCCTTAGTTTGCCTGTAAAGTGACGCATCTGTACCGTGTATAGAACCTGCTGCAGAAAAACTGACATTAAAGCTTGGTTCACACTGGAACCAGCTGCAGATCACACAGGAACACTGTGCGTCCCAATTCTCCGGTTCAGGGATGAATCTGGGCCAAATCTTTGCCTGAATTTGGCCCTCAAACAGAGCTAAAGACACACAGCGTTTCTGTGCAGTGCGCTCCACAGCTGCCCCAGAGATATGTTAACTGGCCCCATAGAGAGCCAATCACATTCTCCTGCTATGCAAATTGGATGCAGGGAAACCTGCATTCAATTTGCATAGGTGTAAACCCAGCCTTATAAAGAAAACAAAAGACATTTGAAGAGGAACTGTAGTCTGCTCACACAATTTGTAATAAAAACATCTTTGCCATTCTGAAGCTTTCCTTAAACCACTTTGCATATTATTTTATATATACTGTGATTCTGTACATGCCAAATATGCTGCAGAAATCTCCCTCCACTGAGTCTGGCTGCATCCATTTTAACTGTGGGCAGCTGAAGCTGCTGCCTGTTCACTTCCTGGAATTACACAGACACATAGAGGCCCACCTCCAGTCCTGCAGCTCTCATTGGCCCTCTTATGACTCACCCCCCCCCTCCATTCCTGGCAAACTCTCATGGGAGTGAGAAAGAGCTGTACATGATGTCATAAGCCTAGGCTTTTTACCAGACAAGAAACAGAAAGTGGGCTGTATAAGGTATTTACTGGCAGAAACAAGTGTTTTACTATCCAAAGTTAAAACAACCAGGGCAGAAAATTTAATAGATGGAAAGATAGAAAAAATTACTAAAGTTCCACTTTAAATGGCTGGCAAAACAATAGCATTGCCGGAAATAGAAAAAAGTGAAAAAAAAATGTTGTGGGGGTCCTGCCCCAATCTATACCAGGCCCTCATTCACTACTCTATAAATATGCACCTAGGAGTTTATGAGAGGAACATGAGTTATACAGATGGAAATACAGTAAACTAGAGGTGCTTTTCCAGTGCAACCAGTCATATTTCAAATGCTAGTTTTATAGAAACAAATTTATTTTTATTTTTTTATAATAAACAAATAAATAAAAGGCGTTTTGCTTATTAATGTACTTTAAATACATATTTATTATACATGATTTAGTCTGAAAATGTGTCCATCATAAAAACCCAAAGTCAAGACATTCAAAATCAACACACATTTAATTGTTATGGTCATCTCTCTAAACATTTAAATATAACTTTTTTTTTTGCATTTTTTAAGATGTGTTGCAGACACTATGTTTATGGAATGTTGTTTCTGTTCATTTCAAACCAGTAGCACATATCTCTCAATGGCACCTTACTGTAAACTCACTAGTCCTCTCTGTTTATGCATATGTTCCTCTGTTTACCATTCTTTAATAGAGATCAGTGACTTCTAAATGAATGAACCAGTTATCAAAAGAACCTATTTTTCCTGTGGTCAAAGGTGCCGCCTGTTAGACCTGACTGCTTTAGCCCTGTGATGGGAAATGAGGCACAGAACATGCCAAAGGACTGGCTCCATGTCTGCTCGTGTTGGAGATATTGACTGTTTTTTAAATAGGTATGATATGCATATTTGAATTGGCTCCAGCCGAGGACACAAATCTAGAACGGGTTATTGTTATGCTGATGTCAGATGGCAATGGACTGTTATTATATTTTATTCTTACTGGCCTGTGATGAAAAAACATAAAATTGAGACATGGCATTTTGAAATGCAATAAAAAGAACTTCATTTATCACATTCACTAGCTAACTGTCAGGTTTTTGACAACAAAGACATATGCCAAGTTCAATGTTTATATGAGAAGCTTAGTGTAATGCTTCTGCTAGTGTAAAATAATGCAAAGTTCAAAATGTTTCAAAACATGCTTATGGTTAAATCACTAGGGGTGATTCAGAATTCCCCCCAAGTTGAACATTTTTCAATATGTATTTGAGAGATCAAATGAAACACAGGTCACAGATCTAGAAATGTGGCTTGCACCAAGACAATTAAAGCCTATCTTTAACATCAAACTCCAACCTTTTCCCGCTATCTCTGGCACTACTTTAACCCCTACCCCCCCCCCCCCACACACACACACACACACAAACACCCACACTATTTTATGGAGAGGAGAAGGTATCCTTTATCCCTGTCTTAGGTTGAAAACACTCCTACTCCATAGATTCAGTATGGTGAGTAAACAATGTTACGCTAGGACAGAAACGTGGAAAAAGGATCACCAGGTGAGAATAAAGTAATACATAAAAAAAGTAAACAAATGCAGTCACCACATCGAAAAACTGATATCCTTAAACATACCTCCCAACTTTTTAAAACAGGAATGAGGGTTGCCCATCAGCAAAAGTATGCAGTCATAGGACACACCCATTGCCACACCACCTTAAAGGAGAATTGTACAAAAAACATGATTGGTTAAACTCACGAGTGCTTTTTTTACCACTAATATTTTTTTATATTGGCTTTTGGAATTTAAAAAATGCAGCAATTTAGAAATCAGATGAAATTTTTAGCGCTGCAAAACACTTTTTGATAGATAAAAAGTGCATTTTATATACATAAATACAGATCAGACCAAAATGAGAGACAAATGAGGAGGAAAGAGGGACAAAGGGACATTGCTCCAAATCAGGGACAGTCCCTTCAAATCTGGGATAGTTGGGAGCTATGTCTTAAATATACTACATGTTTTTAGATGTGTTTTACATATTTGTTCTTTGGTTTTAGATACAGTTTAAGTTGCCCATCATTTAGGAATAGCATTTTATATAGGAGGAATAGACTCATCTGTCAAGAACCAAACCAGAAAACGATAGCATAAACCAATATCATTGCAAAAAAAAATTTAAAATTAAAAATAAACCTGCAATAATGAAAATAATAAATTTGCATAGGGAAGTCAAAGTCTAGTTCATAATGTGTAAAACAAGCATTTGGAACCAGAAAACCCAAGAGAAAACCATGTGTTGTATTGCAAGCTTTAAGTAGAAGTAAAAAAAAAAAACACACAATAGTCTAATTTATTAGTCTTTACGAAAAAGTTATTGCACTGAGATATGTGCCGAGCACTGAATGTCACTGACCTGCTCCCATCCCAGGACCAAAATGAGAGCAGTTCAGCTTCATCATAATATTTACACATACACAGTGATAATTCCTGAATAAGAAAAAATAGACATACACATGTATAAATATTCACACCAAGACACATTGGGCCTGATTTACTAAGCTATGTGCGCTGCGCTGGTTCATGCATTAATTAGTACTCCGGGTGGAGGCTTAATTCGGCGCATGAACCAGCGTAGCAGCCGGCGCATTGAAACTAATATGTAAAGCCGCGCCGAACTCCCTATAGAAGTCTATGGGAGAAATCAAAAGTGTTCATTTTAAAGGCTAATCAGCAAGTTTTGTCCTAAAAAGTGTTTGGGGACCTCAGTCCTGCCCCAGGGAACATGTATCAATGCTTTTTTTATTTTTTAAAACGGCCGTTTTTTCGGGAGCAGTGAAATTAATAATTCTTAAAGTGAAACAATAAAAGTGAAATATTCCTTTAAATTTCGTACCTAGGGGGGGTGTAATGTCAGCATGTGAAATAGCGCATTTTTCCCGCACTTAGAACTCCCCCTGCACAAAGTGACATTCAGAAGGAAAAAAGTCATTTAAAAATTCACACGCGGCTATAATGAATTGTCGGCTCTGACAATTCTAAAGGGATTCATTCATAAAACAAACAAAAAAATGTGTAGGGGTTTCCCCAAATTAAATTACCAGGCCCTTCAGGTCTGGAATGGATATTAAGGGGAACCCCGCCGTAAAAACCAAAAAAAAAAAAGACGTGCGGTTCCCGGCAAATATCCATTCCAGACCCTTCAGGTCTGGTGTGGATTTTAAGGGGAACTCCACCCCAAATTGAAAAAAAAAATGGCGTGGAGTCCCCCTAAAAATCCACACCAGACCCTTATCCGAGCACGTTGACCTGGCCGGCCGCAGAAAAGAGGGGGGGACAGAGTGCGGCCCCCCCCCCTCTCCTGAACCGCACCAGGCCACATGCCCTCAACATGGGGAGGATGTCCCCATGTTGATGGGGACAAGGGTCTCATCCCCACAACCCTTGCCCGGTGGTTGTGGGGGTATGCGGGCGGGAGGTTTATCAGAATCTGGAAGACCCCTTTAACAAAGGGGACCCCCAGATCCTGACCCCCCCCCTGTGTGAAATGGTAATGGGGTACATTGTACCTCTACCATTTCACCCCAAAAAAATGTCAAAGTGTTAAAAATGACAGTAGCCGGTTTTTGACAAATCTTTTAATAAAATCTTCTTTTCTTCTTTCCTTCGGGCTTCTTCCGCTGCTTCTTTCTTCTAGTCCACATCTTGCCCGACGTCTTCTTCTATCTTCTCCGTCCGTCCTTCCGCCTTCTGGTCCCGCATCTTGCCCGTTGTCTTCTCCGTCCGCCTCCTCGTCCGCATCTTGGGTCTTCTGCGGTCTTCTTCTCGGTCCGCCGCCTTCTCGTCCCCTGCGTTTGAATTTGATTTGGCCGCCGTTTTCCCGCTCCTGGGACCCGCCCCCCTCTGACGCCACAAGTAAACTCCTTAGAAGGTCATGTGCGTCAGAGGGGGGCGGGGTCACATGAGTGTGACACGGCGGGAACTTCTTCTCCGGGCGGCGCGATTGAAATTGAATTCCCCCGCTGTGTGACGCTCTGCGACCCCGCCCCCCTCTGACGCACATGACCTTCTAAGGAGTTTACTTGTGGCGTCAGAGGGGGGCGGGTCCCAGGAGCGGGGAAAACGGCGGCCAAATCAAATTCAAACGCAGGGGACGAGAAGGCGGCGGACCGAGAAGAAGACCGCAGAAGACCCAAGATGCGGACGAGGAGGCGGACGGAGAAGACAACGGGCAAGATGCGGGACCAGAAGGCGGAAGGACGGACGGAGAAGATAGAAGAACACGTCGGGCAAGATGTTGACGAGAAGAAAGAAGCAGCGGAAGAAACTCGAATGAAAGAAGAAAAGAAGATTTTATTAAAAGATTTGTCAAAAACCGGCTACTGTCATTTTTAACACTTTGACATTTTTTTGGGGTGAAATGGTAGAGGTACAATGTACCCCATTACCATTTCACACAGGGGGGGGGTCAGGATCTGGGGGTCCCCTTTGTTAAAGGGGTCTTCCAGATTCTGATAAACCTCCCGCCCGCATACCCCCACAACCACCGGGCAAGGGTTGTGGGGATGAGACCCTTGTCCCCATCAACATGGGGACATCCTCCCCATGTTGAGGGCATGTGGCCTGGTGCGGTTCAGGAGAGGGGGGGGGCCGCACTCTGTCCCCCCCTCTTTTCTGCGGCCGGCCAGGTCAACGTGCTCGGATAAGGGTCTGGTGTGGATTTTTAGGGGGACTCCACGCCATTTTTTTTTTTCAATTTGGGGTGGAGTTCCCCTTAAAATCCACACCAGACCTGAAGGGTCTGGAATGGATATTTGCCGGGAACCGCACGTCTTTTTTTTTTTTGGTTTTTACGGCGGGGTTCCCCTTAATATCCATTCCAGACCTGAAGGGCCTGGTAATTTAATTTGGAGGGAACCCCTTTTTTTTTTTTTTTTTTTAATGAGCAATGACTCTATTCTTTATAGCCATGAGTACTTTAACCACTTGCCCACCGGGTTAATTCTGGCACTTCTCTCCTTCATGTGAAAATCACAATTTTTTGGCTAGAAAATTAATCAGAACCCCCAAACATTATATATTTTTTTTTAACAGACATCCTAGGGAATAAAATGGCAGTCATTGCAATACTTTTTGTCACACCGTATTTGCGCAGCGGTCTTACAAGCGCACTTTTTTTGGATAAAAATCACTTTTTTGAATTAAAAAATAAGACAACAATACATTTTGCCCAATTTGTTTCTATATTGTGAAAGATAATGTTACGCCGAGTAAAATGATACCCAACATGTCACGCTTAAAAATTGCGCCCGCTCGTGGCATGGCGTCAAACTTTTACCCTTTAAAAAACTCGATAGGCGACGTTTAAAAAATTCTACAGGTTGCATTTTTTGAGTTGCAGAGTAGGTCTAGGGCTAGAATTATTGCTCTCACTCTAACGATCGCGGCGATACCTCACTTGTGTGGTTTGAATATTGTTTTCATATGCGGGCGCTACTCGCGTATGCGTTTGCTTCTGTGCGCGAGCTCGTCGCGACGGGGCGCTTTAAAATTTTTTTTTGGGGTTTTCTTATTTATTTTTATTTAGTTTTATAATGTTTTACACTGAAATAAAAAAATAAAAAAAAAATGATCAGTTTTCTTCCTATTACAAGGAATGTAAACATCCCTTGTAATAGGACTAGTGTGTGACAGGTCCTCTTTATGGAGAGAGGCGGGGTCAATAAGGCTGGAAAGCATGGTATTGAAAAAAAAAAAAAAGATCTCATGCTTTCAGCTGCAATCATGTTCGTTCACCACAGTGGTGTAGTGTATAGCACTTTGACCTAGCAGCAAAAGAGTCGTTGGTTCGAATCCCGCCCGTGACAGCATCTGCATGGAGTTTGCATGTTCTCCCTGTGCCTGCGTGGGTTTCCTCCCACAATATAAAAACACGCTGTAAATCGGTTCTGGTCTAAATAAGCCCTAATATGCAGTAGTATATTAAGGTTTGGTTCTGCCCTAGGCCTGACTACATATCTGCACCTCCTAATAGAAAAATGACCCACCCCTTCCTGTCAAGGTCACACCCTGTTTTTGTATAACCCCGCCCAGTAATTTTCAGGGGACCCACACACTAGTTCTGGGGGGGCACTGGATTCCCTTAACCACTTCCATACCAGGCACTTACGCACCTTCCCGCCCAAGCCAATTTTCAGCTTTCAACACTGTCGCACTTTGAATGGCAATTGCGCGGTCATACAACACTGTACCCAAACAAAATTGGCGTCCTTTTTTCCCCACAAATAGAGCTTTCTTTTGTTGTTATTTGATCACCTCTGCTTTTTTTTTTTTTGCGCAACAACTAAAAAAAGACTGCAAATTTTGAAACAAAAAAAACTTTTTCTTTTTTTAGGTTAATTTTTTTGTAAATAAGTTTTTCTCTTTCAATTACGGGCACTGATATGGCGGCACTGATGGGCACCGATGAGATGGCACTGATGGACATCGATGAGGTAGTACTGACGGCACAGATGAGGTGGCATTGATTGGCGGCGCTGCTATGCGGCACTGATGGGCACTCATAGGCGGCACTGATGGGCACTCATGGGCGGCACAGATGGGCGGCACTTATGGGTGGCACTGATGGATACTTATGGGCGGCACTTATGGGTGGCACTGATGGATACTTATGGGTGGCACAGGTGGGCACTGATAGGTGGGCACTGTGCATGGATGGGCACTGTGGGGTGGCACTGCTTTTCCCAGTCAGTGCCCATTTGTGGGCACTGATTGGCATCTTTTTTCTTATTTTTTAATGCTTTTTGTTCTATATTTTTTTTGTTTTTGCACACCCTGGTGGTCCAGGGTGGGCATCCCTGGTGGTCCAGTGTGGTGATCCGAGGGGGGGCTGCGCTGATAAACAATCAGCGCGAACGCCCCCTGTCAGGAGAGCCGCCGATCGGCTCTCCTATACTCGCGTCTGTAAGACGCGAGTGAGGAAGAGCCATCGATGGCTCTTCCTGTTTACATCGTGATCAGCCGTGATTGGACACGGCTGATCACGTGGTAAAGAGTCTCCGTCTCCGTGAGAGACTCTTTACCGAGATCGGAGATGCAGGGTGTCAGACTGACACCCCGCATCACCGATCTCCGCGCTGCGTGCCCCCACAGGCGCGTGCGGCATGAAATCCTGCAGGACGTCCTGTCAGGATTGTGTAACCACTTCCCGGACGTAAATCGGCCATAGGCTGGGCGGGAAGTGGTTAATTTGCATAGTTTTTCTCTCACTTCCTGTTTGGCTATGGGGCAGGAAGTGAAGGCAAATCTCCCCAATTGGACACAGATAATACAAAATAAACTGACAGGGCCTATAACCCTCCCTCACTCTATCCAAAATGAAAGAAAATAAAACTTGTTGATTATAGTTCTTGTCAGGGGCGGACTGAACATTGAGTCACTCGGGCACTGCCCGAGGGCCCCATGCCACTAGGGGGCCCCATCCGGGTTGCCAGGCTCAGTAAAACCAGGGACAGTATGTAAAAATCTGTGTTTTTTTTAGATCTGTCCCTGATATGTCCGAAAATGACATGCTTTTAATGTGAATATCCCAAGATTTTAGCTGCCCGCCTCTGCACTACCTCCTGGCGTGGTGGTCATCTGTAAGCCAGAGGGGCCCCATAATCTTCTATTGCCCAGGGGCCCCATGAGTTGTCAGTCCGCCCCTGGTTCTAGTTTAAGCACAAATTTCATAGAGTTTTATTGAGAGCCCTAAGAAAATATAACCATGCCAATAGGCCAGGATACAGCGTGGCTAATATGTATGAATGTGTGTGTTAGAGCACCCCACCCAATGTTAACTAAAAAATTATTAATTTGCAAATAAGTATGATCTGCTCATTTTTTTGGGGATGTCTGCACCCCTGATAGTGACAACATTTGTGAGGTGTCTTTACCCTTTCTAATTCATTCACTTCCTGTCACATAGCCAAACAGGAAGTGAGGGTAAAACCTTACTAATATATTTTCTTGTGGACACAGAGATCAATCTAAATAGTTTCCCATTATGTAAATTGCACTCTAGCATTTTGCTGTGTACACCCCAAATTATTAGGGATCTTGGACTTTGGGGTCCATTTACTAAAGGCAACTCCACTCCTACAAGTGCAAAGCAAGGAAGAAAACAAAACAACTTTGCTTCTACAGGATTGGATGTTAAAACCATCAGTGCTTCCTCTCTGATTTTCAGCAACTATGCTTGTACTGCAGAGTGGCTTTGCCTTTACTAAACCCCAAACTAAATAATCATTTGGGGCAGGGATCCTCAAACTACGGCCCTCCAGCTGTTGTAGAACTACACATCCCATGAGGCCTTGTAATGCACTGACATTCACAGACATGACTAGGCATGATGGGAATTGTAGTTCCTGAACAACTGGAGGGCCGTAGTTTGAAGACCCATGATTTGGGGTGTACACAGCAGTGCTGGAGTGCAATTTGCTTAATGGGGACACTAGTTAGATTGACCGGTGTCCCCAAGAAATGACACTGGTAGGGTTTTAACCTCACTTCCTGTTCAGCTGTGTGACAGGAAGTGAAGCCAATTTTAAGAAAAGGGACACAAAGCTCAACACAAAAATAAAAAAACACAAAGCAGGGGTTCTAACACTCACTTGGCTTCCCTCAAACACCCACAATTTGAATAGGATTGCCTTGCGCTAGATTTAAGCACAGTGCTGTAAATCAGCACGTCAAGCCTGTCCACCAATAGCAAACCCCCCCCACAGGCCATGTTTGCAGGTTTTCCTTCATCTTGCACATGTGCTTTAAAATAGTCTGGACAGCAATTCTTGATAAGAGAAATCCCCAAAACATGTCCTGTCGGGGGTACTTGAGGGCTGAGGACCACTGCAGAATAAATAAAATACTTACCAGTTTTTGTCTTTAAAGTCAGGGAGAATAAACATGGCAAACATTTCATGATTACACACCAGGAAAGAAGCTTAGACAAAAATCACACATAATTTGTTAGGCCCAAACCTAGTTCAGCTGCAGCTGTCAACATATGTAGCATGAAAAAGTAACAAAAGACAAACTTAACAATTTTAAAGTAATTTTTATTGGTCAACAAAACAAGGAAAGCAAAAAAAGACAAACAAACAAACACAAACAAAAATACATTTCAAAATTCTAATTAACCATAGCTTTACACATTTTTCATAAAATAAGGCCACATAGACAAATACATCAAAGTGAACATCATTTAAAAATAAACCAAAACCATTGGCAAAATAAAACAAAACCCATGCAACAAACCACATTTGTGTTTAGCAACAGCATTTCTGCCAGCCTGCCCCTTCTGAGGGCAGCTGAGGACTGATCGATCCAAGCTTTTTATAACAGTGCTAGTAATGAAGCAATTGAAATCACATGAACAAATTGCAGTCTCTAGTTTGGGTGAGCTTGTAATTGGGCACACCTGCAATTAATCCAAACCACGCTCTATGAGCATCCAATGAGTGTTTTTCACCTTTTAAAAAGAAAGGATAATTTTTTTCTAAGTGTTTGAGCATGCTCAGTTCATCACACATGTAGGAACCAAGCTGCAATGGAATGAGAGCTTTTTTTTTTTTGTTTCCCCTGATCTGATGCTTTCCAGCCTGAAGGGGAGGTGTTAAAGACAGAAGTAAACACGTACATTTAATAATCTATTTGTGTGAAAAAAAAGGTTGCCAATTTTGTTTGGGAGCCACGTCGCACGACTGCGCAATTGTCAGTTAAAGCGACGCCGTGCCGAATCACAAAAACTTGCCCGGTCATTGACCAGAAATATGGTCCGGGCTCAAGTGGTTAAAAATTAACAAAACACAAAAGTGAGCCCAATTTTTGGGGATAATGTGAAAGATGATGTTACACTGAGTAAATAGATACCTTACATGTCACGCTTTACTATTGGAAACACTCCTGCAATGGGGCCAAAATGAATTCCGTGAATATCCCCATAGGCGACCTTTTTCTTTTTTTTCCAGGTTACCAGTTTATAGTTACAAAGAAGGTCTAGTGGTAAAAGTATTGCTCTCGCTCTAATGCACGCGTCAATACCTCACATGTGTGGTTTGAACGATGTTTATATATGTGGGCGGGACTTGCGTAAGTCCCGCCCACATATGTAAAAATTATTTTTACTTTTTGCTATAATAAATATCCCCAAAAATATATATTGAAAAAACTAAAAAACCCCTCAGTTTAGGCCGATACGTATTCTACATCTTTTTGGTTCCAAAAAATCGCAAAAAGCGTTTAGTGTTTGGTTTTTGCAAAAGTTATAGCATCTACAAATTTTTGTTGTTTTAACTAGTTATTGGGGCGATCAGCGATTTTTATCGGTACTGCGACATTATGGCGGACACATCGAACACTTTTTTGGAACCATTGGCATTTTTCTAGCGATCAGTGCTGTAAAAAATGCATTGCTTACTCCAAAAATGCCACTGGCAGGGAAGGGGTTAACACTAGGTGCGAGGGAGGGGTTAAATATGTTCCCTGGGTGTGTTCTAACTGTAGGGGGGGGGGGACTGACATGTGTAAATGACAGATCGCTGTTCATGAAGGGGAACTCCAGACCCCCGAAAAAAAAATAAGGTGGGTTCCCTCCAGGTGCATACCAGGCTCTTAGGCTTGGTCTGGAACATAAGGGGTTAAACCCGCGCAAAAAAAAAAGCGTGGGGTCCCCCCCAAGATCCAAACCAAGCCATTATCCCAGGCACGCAGTCTGGTCAGACAGGAATGGGGGTGGGGACGAGCGAGCGCCCCCCTCCCTCCTGAGCCGTACCAGACCACATGCCCTCAACATGGGGGAGTGTGTGCTGTGGGGGAGGGGGGCACTGCCCCCCCAACCCAAAGCACTCTTGTCCCCATGTCGATAGGGACAAGAGCCTCTTCCCGACAACCCTGGCCGTTGGTTGTCGGGGTATGCGGGCGGAGGGCTTATCAGAATCTGAGAGACCCCTTTAATAAAGGGGTCCCCAGATTCCGGCCCCCCCACCCTATGTGAATGAGTATGGGGGTACATTGTACCCCTACCCATTCACCTGGGGAAAAAAATGGAAAAAAATAATACACCACACATGAATAAATTAATTTATTAGTCAGCCGGGGGTCTTCTGCCGGGGCCCCCCACCACCACCCCATTAGGCCCCGGGCTTCGCCATCTTCTGCCGGAACCCCCTTCACCAGTGAGGCTCCTGCCTTTGGGGGAGGGTCCCGGGCTACCACGACGGTTTCTGCGGGGGGGGGGGGTGCACTGGCACCCCACCCCCGTCTTCAGCGACGTAATTCACCGGGACCCCCTTCACCAGGGAGGCTCCTGCCTTTGGGGGAGGGTCCCGGGCTTCCACGACGGTTTCTGCGGGGGGGGTGCACTGGCACCCCACCCCCGTCTTCAGCGACGTAATTCACCGGGACCCCCTTCACCAGTGAGGCTCCTGCCTTTGGGGGAGGGTCCCGGGCTACCACGACGGTTTCTGCGGGGGGGGGTGCACTGGCACCCCACCCCCGTCTTCAGCGACGTAATTCACCGGGACCCCCTTCACCAGGGAGGCTCCTGCCTTTGGGGGAGGGTCCCGGGCTTCCACGACGGTTTCTGCGGGGGGGGGTGCACTGGCACCCCACCCCCGTCTTCAGCGACGTAATTCACCGGGACCCCCTTCACCAGTGAGGCTCCTGCCTTTGGGGGAGGGTCCCGGGCTACCACGACGGTTTCTGCGGGGGGGGGTGCACTGGCACCCCACCCCCGTCTTCAGCGACGTAATTCACCGGGACCCCCTTCACCAGGGAGGCTCCTGCCTTTGGGGGAGGGTCCCGGGCTTCCACGACGGTTTCTGCGGGGGGGGGTGCACTGGCACCCCACCCCCGTCTTCAGCGACGTAATTCACCGGGACCCCCTTCACCAGGGAGGCTCCTGCCTTTGGGGGAGGGTCCCGGGCTTGTACGGTGTCTTCCGCCGGAGGGCGCCACTCTCCGGGCTTCTGCGATGCCTTCCGCTTCTGCCTGTCTCCTCCGCGGAGCACAGGGCTTGTCTCCGCTGTCTTCTCCCTTCTCTTCCATTCGATGTTGACACGACGAGGTCCGGCGCTGGAATGCCGTCTGAGCAGTGGGCATGGACTTATATAGGGCAATGCCACCATGTGACCTCAACCCATGTGACATCACATTCCCATCATGCCCAGGGAATGTGATGTCACATGGGTTGAGGTCACATGGTGGCATTGCCCTATATAAGTCCATGCCCGCCGCTGACACGGCATGTCAGCGCGGAACCTCGTCGTGTCAACATCCAATGGAAGAGAAGGGAGAGGACAGCGCAGACAAGCCCTGTGCTCCCGGAGGAGACAGGCAGAAGAAGGAAGAGAGAAGAAAGAAGACGGAAGAAAGCCCTGGCTCCGCGGGGGAGCCAGGCAGAAGAGGGAGCAGAGAAAAGACCGGGGAGTTGGCGCACCCCCGGCAGAAGACCAGGAAGACCGGAACCCTGGCGGAAGGCACCGGAAAGACCGGGGGATAGGCGCCATCCCCCGGCAGAAGACCCCGAAGTCCGGATGCCCCTCCCTAATGAAAAAGAGCTTAAATGGGGTGGGGGCATCCGGCGGAAGGCTCCGGAGAGGACCGAGGGATGGCGCCCTCCCCCGGCAGAAATCACCGAAGCCCAGGGTCCCGGCAGAAGATCGGGAGAGAAGAAACCCCCCCTTCTAAGAGAGCTAAAGAAGAAAGGGGGGGCTCCGGAGCAGATTAATAAAATATTTTATTGTGTGTGGTGTTTTATTTTACTTTACATTTCCCCCATGTGAATGGGTAGAGGTACGATGTACCCCATACTCATTCACATAGGGTGGGGGGCCGGCATCTGGGGGCCCCCTTATTAAAGGGAACTCGCAGATTCCGATTAGCCCCGCCCGCATACCCCGACAACCAATGGCAAGGGTTGTCGGGAAGAGGCTCTTGTCCCTATCGACATGGGGGCAAGAGTGCTGTGGGGTGGGGGGGCAGTGCCCCCCTCCCCCACAGCACACACTCCCCCATGTTGAGGGCATGCGGTCTGGTACGGCTCAGGAGGGGGGGGGCCGCTCGCTCGTCCCCGCCCCCATTCCTGTCCGGGCCAGACTGCATGCTTGGGATGAGGGCTTGGTTTGGATCTGGGGGGGACCCCCGCGCCGAATCGGCGCGGGTTTAACCCCTCACGTTCCGGACCAAGCCTAAGAGCCTAATGTAGCCCTGGAGGGGGACCCGCGCCGATTTCAAGTTTGAAATTTGGCGCCGAGTTCCCCTTCAGGGCTGAAAACAGCTCGGAGATTCCCGTGCGCCGCGTCACGCAGCGCATTCACGGGTACGCCGCTTGGTATTTACCAAGATTTTCACGGCGTACTGACAAGGCGCACGGGAATCCCTGACTTTTCTCTCTGCGCATGCCCAGTATGCAAATGAACCTCCCGAGGTTCAGGCGCACTGTGCAAGCGTACGGGGATCTGTTTTCAAAAAACACTTTCCCTTTCAATTCGGCCCGCCAAACACTTCAAAACACATGTCACTTCACTTCCCCTGCATCCCCCCACCTCCCCCCCTAATAAACTCCCGCCCAAACCCCCGCAATTTACACTTCAATGTGCCGTGCGCCAGGTCTGTACTGGTGCACAATGCACCCTCTCCTGGGCGCACGGAGCACATTAGTAACTAGGGAAATACACTGCACTAGCAGCGTATTTCTTTAGTAAATGGCAAAACGGCTGCTACTCCTGCTTTTACTCCATGAGTCATGGAGTAAAGGCTTGGTAAATCAGCCCCATTGCTACTATTTTATTTTCTTCTGTCTTTTTTTTATTGCATATTACACCAATAAATTACCATTTCTGTTTATGCACTAACTCATTCACAATCAAGAACACCCTAAAACCTGATGTGCTTTGATTGTGATGAAAAATTTGCCTTTATTTGCAAAAACATATTATTATTTTTTTTATGAATACAGTTCATTATTGACTTACACATTTGTGTTGATATTTAGATCAATTTAGATAAAATGTAAACCTTTTGTCTTTGTGCTTGTTTTATGGTCTAATTTTATAGTGTAAAGACTGGGCTTGCATCCAAAAAACTGTCATTTATAGGAATTGATAATAACTTACATATGTTATACATTTCAGTGATGTAAGTTTAGGGATGCTTGAAATGCTATGCTTACAACTTGTATAGGCTGACAGACTCTGGGATTTTAAACTAGAAGCACATGAAAAAAAGAATCATCTATATATAATAAATTTGCTTTTGGGAATTCTATGTACGATTCATTGTTGTGTTACTGTTAAAAATGTACAAGAACATAGAGGAATTTTTCAGCTAACATATTGCCTTGCAAAATTTTATTGTAACAGTCCCTGACAGTTTTACTAGCATCCACATTGTTCTCCGCTGTTATATTATGTACTGTACATGATTTCTCCTTATAACTCTGACTGTGCCTACCTTGCTCGATTACACAGTTGAAACACTGATGATCACTATGAATACTGGACATAATTAATTCTCCTTGATCCTTTTGCTGAGATATGCATGATATAATTACTAAAATGAAAAGAAGAACATACTTAATTGATATAGAATGGCATACTGAGTATGTTTATCTCCCTATAAAAGGGTTCTTACAACATATTGTTTTTCATCCGCAAGGTTCCACCCAACCATGCTCCCCCCCAAAAGAATTCTATTATAGTTGAACATTTTGAAGATAGATGAGGCAGAATCCTTTGTGTGTATGTTTTATGTTGTTAACGCTGGCTTTATTGCACTACAGTGCTCTTATATTCTATCTGGCAGATCAAAGCAATGGGAGGGGGAACAGAGATGCCTGATGATGGGTTTTGGTCAATGCCTGGGACAGTAGGGCATAGTAGTGGTGAGGTAATAATGTCAGGACATTTGGGGTTAAAAGAATACATATAAAGTCTCACATTGTATACTTTTCATAGTTTTCCATATTCATATATATATTTGGCAGAAGAGACACCATTTTGTGTCTTTGGTTGAGTCACAGTTCAAAACCTGTGAATAAGGCCTTGTTACCAGAATGACTTTATGTCTTTACAAGAGACTGGATGTCTGGCTGTGCCATCTCCCAGGTTATAACTCCAAAGGTTTTAGACACTTGGTAAGATTAACAAGATGAAAGGCCTTGCATGACACAAAACAAGCTGTATAGGGTGGTCTTTATATAATAAGACCAAAGGGGGCTTATTCACAATCCCGGTGGAATTATATATGTAACGGTCAGGGGTTAACGCAGTTTACAATATTCCATTCCACCAACCCATGACAGCTTATCGACACTCCACAATCCAGCAGACAGGATCCATTGGATTTCCCCCAGAAAACGAGACACACAGCTCTGCAGAGGCGGCTCTCTAATTAGGCAAATTAGGCAGCCACCTAAGGCCTCGCACTCACAGGGGTCTCGGGCCGCCTAATTTGCCTGTGAATGTCAGCACCGGCAGCTGCACCTCCCCCCTGCTGCTGGGACTGACCAATCAAACACTGCTTGAGGGCCCTGGGCCAATCATGGCGCATCCTGGTCTGGTGGCAGCAGGTGCAGGGAGCGGGACAGCAAAGGCTTCTAGCCAGAACCCGGCTCCAGGTGCGGTCTCAGCTACATGTGCGGCGGTGCGGGCAGCTATAGGGCACACAGCTGCTTAGGTAGCTGGGCTGCTCCTTCAGCTCACGCTGATCACCCGACCGCCAGGGACAGAAACCCCATGCTCTCAGCTCCCATCTGCTCTCCACCCCACCATGCTCTCTACCTTACCTTGCTTTCCAGCTCCCAAAACAGTGCTCTTCAGCTCCCCCAGTGCTCCCTGCACCCCATGTGCTCCACCTGGCTCCCCTCCCCACTGTGCTCTCCAGTTCCCCCATGTGTTCCCTGGCTCTGCCTCCATGATCTCCTCCGGCCCCCCTGTGCTCTCCACCCCACCATGCTTTCTGTCCCCCATGTGCTCCCTGACTCCATCCCCCATGATCTCCTCTATCCCACCATGCTCTCAGGTCCCCCAATGTGCTCTCCAGCTCCCTCCCCAGTGCTCTCCACCCCCCATGTTCTCCACCTAACCTTGCTTTCCAGCTCACTCACGTGCTTTCAGCCACAACTGTGTGATTTCCTGACCCCCCTCACCCCCCACAGCTCTGCAAGGTTCCAGTATTCTTTCTCCCATCAGCTGCTACAGGGGATCTGTCAGGATGGAGACCAGTTAATGGACCACTCAGTCTAAAATGCCTGGGCCCCTTTTTTTTGTCCCATTTCGGGTCTGGTGGGAAAGGTTAGCAGCATCGGCAGCAAGGACTGATAGCCCTGGAGGCAGAAGAGCTCTGAAGATCTCCCAGGACCAGAGGACAGGCTGACTGGGGTCCAGAAAATGAGGACGGGCAGAAGGTGCTGGCGGCCAGGGACCACTCAATCTCACAGCAAACAGATCCTCTGGAAGGAGCAGGACACTGTCCCGACCCGGAACAAGAATGTACCCTGCCTGCTGCTGCTGGCCATAATGAACATCCTGCTGGCGAGGAAGGTACTGTACCAAGCATCACACAAACCTTCCCACATACAGGCACTGCAGACTGGGACATGGGGCAAGGAGGGGCTTCAGACAGGGATAGGGCTAGGGATCTCTGTATCACCCCTCTCTCTTCCTCACCCCCCCTCTGGCATTGGTTGCATATGTCTGATTGGTGAGGAGGGTGCCCTGGAAGTGGTGCTGGTCACCTGTGTGCTAGATCCATCATTCTTTCTGCAGGTAATTTTCTTTTTTTTAAAGGTAAATTTTGCAGCTAATTTTCTTGCTTGAATTTTTCCCATTATGGGCGTGAGTGGGGCCTCATGTCTAAGTTTTGCCTAAGGCCTCACAAAGCCTAGAGCCACCTCTGCAGCTCTGTTCTCTGGTTCCAAACGAATAGCTTTTAATGACAAACTCAGGCTCTTTTTATACAGTAGAAAGCATGCTGCAGTAATCAAAGGGACAATGACACACTCCACACACAACATCATACAATGGGTGCTAACAAGCCTCCAATACACATTTCTTGGGTAGACTTTCTGGCACCGGGTCTGACACAATCCACATGAGCTAATTACTAACCATTTACCCAGACGAGGCGACTCTGAGAAAAGCTCTTTTCACCTCAATACAATACACATTCCTTTAGTAAACATAAGTCAGACATCTGACCGTTTAGATTGTGTTAATTCACATTCCATAAATATAAATTTCACACAATACAGTGTTAATTAGCATAACACCATGAACAGGCCTTTAGAAGCCAAACTAAGGTTAATTTACATGACAGTAGCAGACTTAATTACCCCCTTGACAGACTATGTTCCCACATGAATGAATCACTGTCCTATAGACCTGCTGGGTTCAGAATTAACCACCTGTAATATTTAAAGATATCCTGCAATACATTGTGAATTATCATTACTGTTCCATCTCATGTAATCCATGATATCAGTTCTCAGTCATCCTATGCCCCTAGTGGACATAGGATGACCCTAGACACAAGAGTCATTGGTGAATCTGAAACAGGAGTACCCCGCATCCTTCAAGCGCCTCTGGGTCCCACGGGCCATACCGTTACAATATATATCTTAATTGTTTCTTTCTAATATCTTAACAATATATGTGTATTGGTAATGCATATATCAATCTGTTTAATACATATATATTATTATCCTTACAAATGTGAGATACTAAGTGACATTGAGAATCTGTACTAGGGAAGTAAAGGGTTTCGCATTGAACAAGGACTAAGAATTTCACTTCCCTAAGAATTGAACAAATGTCTGAGCTAATGATATGTAAACATTCCCATCCCACAAATCTACTAAAAATGGCAGGATGTCTGACAATTGTTTGACATATAAAACAATTTATGGTGCTATACCAAGCTAGAGTTCAAAGGGGATCATAAATTTTGATTAACCCTGGACAACCCTAAAATTAGGAATTATTCCTTATACACCACCGCCCCTACAGGTTAATATTGGCATTGTTCAAGATAGCCACATCCTTAGTTGCTATGGTCACCCATCAAAACATATTGTCACGTGACATCGTCAGTCACGTGATAGTGAAATCCACACCCACTTTTGGGGAGATAAAAAGTGATTGCAAAGAACAGGAAAGGATCTCTTGAGCTTGATCTGATTTGGCTGGAGCGCTGATGATCTTTGGGAGAGAGCTTGGATGATCTTTGAGGGTCACTGATGGGAGAGCTCTCCCTCTATCTCTGAAGACCATCTCTCGATCTTTAGAAGGAGAGATTGAATGCAAAGATGTAGGGGGTTGAAAAGGGTCCCTCCTAGGACTTTCACTTCTCAAACAGAAAGAACTCTTAAATACTGGCAATGTATAAATTTTGTTTTATTTACCTTTTGGTAATGAAGGTTTTTACATACACATAACTAAAACCATTTAAATATACTTGGCAAACATAATTTGGATTCAATTATTTTTAACTGCAGTATGAAATAATTATATTCCAAATATTAGGGGACATACACAAATTAGGTCTGTCTTTAAAAAGCTAAATGCCAACAATGGTACTATGGTTTTAGGGTGATGTCTGTGAAAATAAATTCTCTCTAAATTTAAATACGCTTGTCTGCATTGCAGGGCTTGTGTACTGTATGACATTTGTTCTGTACACATATATAAGGAGTATTAAGCAAGAGATCTGTTTGGTATTGAGAAGAGATAACAGTGTCAAGGTAAACACAAGCTAATAACTAGAGTCCATGGAAATAATGGGAAGGTTATATTACAAGCCACAAGGTTTTAAATAAACCAGGATGATTTAAATAAGAGCTATGAATTTACCTTGTCATATAATGTAAATATTATCTGAACATTTAACCATCATGTATCTCTGATTGTAGAAGTATATCAATTGTTTATTTTATTACAAATTGTACCTGATTTTAATTTTGCACTGTATCTTTAGTTAATAAATATATATATATTTTAAATATTCATTTGTGTTACTTGTCCTCAAAATAGCACGGATAAAAGAATTTTGGATATCTTGTATTGTAGGAAAATTGTATATCTCCCAAAGCATAGATTTACATATTTCCATAAATACAATATTTTATATTTCAGTATAAACATTCTGACGATATATGTAGGCTCTTTGCCGAGATAAGTCAATGGTTCTGACAATAACATTATAAGAATTTTACACTATTCAAATAATAATGGATAATTTAAAATTATAATACCCTGCACTCCTGGAGAGAGGTGACAAAAGAGTCACTGTATAAATAACCAATCTTGGTATTCACCACAATACAGTAGGCAGCTGCTATAAAAAATAAAGATATACACACAAAAAAAGAGCAAATATCAAAGATTACTCTTGCAGCGCTCTACAGCTTCATACAACATTTAGTCACTACACCACCACCCCAGTGATTGTAATGCGCTTTAAGAAAGTCCATCAACCAAATAAAATCATCTGGATGGTGCAAAGTCCATAAAAAGTTATTTCTCATCCACTTGAATGGCTATAAACACCACCATGCATAAAGTGAGACACGCTCCCCTCTTTCCACCGAATTCACCACATGTTAGTGCCTCTCCTTTTACAGATTGTCACAAAGTGTTTGTTTATCCAATCACAGTGTAGATATAACCTCTGGTCAGCACTCCTCACTTTGATGGCTTTCACTGGGAGTATAACTCAAACATAGAGGAACAAACGATCCTCAAAGCGTAATCCAGTTTAAAATCTTTATTTAAAAGTAAAAAATACTCTTTAAAATAACACTAACAAAAGAATTAAAATCAATTCCAGTATAAATGAAACAGTCAGGCTCCGGCCGCGTTCACATGCCACTAGCCACATCTCATTGCACTACCAGGATCGGGCTTAACGTCACCTCTGACCAGCTCTCTGACATCCTTTCTTGTCGCCGGGTAGTCACACCCTGACATTTTGACCTTTCTTTGAGGGTGTTAAAGGTTAAATTTAGGTTTAAAGAAGACTGAAACTGGAACTCTGTTCCTGAAAAAGGCAAATAAAACCAAACTTTGACTGGCTTGTCCATCCCTAATGACCCCTAATGTTGAGGTAATGATTAAAAAGCAGCAGGAGTAGATGGAAGGAACAAATCCTCAAAAAAAAAAAGCAGAAGCACAGAGATCCCAAAACAACAGCTTACATCTAGCAAAGGGGACATTGAGCAGCGTAATAGTGACATCACCACACCTCACAGACAATATTGTGAGACTATCAGTCAGGGGCACAATGCCTTAGATTTCATTAAGCAGATATAAATCTCTGCATCTGTAGTGCAATTTCCAACATGTTGGAAAATCTCTGCATGCAATAACAATCCATTTTAACATTCTAAGCTACTAATTATTGCCCTGGAATTTGGCTATACGCTATTCTTTTTGTATTTTTTGGGCTGTTTTTGACTCTGCTTAAGTATGCAGCAATTGTTTAATAAACTGGAGTGGCATATCTATTTCTCATATTAGAAAACCAAAACAAAGGTTAGGTTGAATTCCCAGATAAAGTCTATTTGTCGGTATCCTGAAATGACCCGGTCTCATTGGGATAGAAGTTGACATTAAAAGCTTACATTAAGATTACACTATCATTAAAATAGAGGCATTTTTCAATATTAGTATATCAACATCCACATAATATGTATATTGTATAGGTTTTCAATTTCAGTTCTAAAGTGGATCCCTTAAAAATGTTTGGCTAAAGCAGGCAATGCCTCATTTCAGATCAGATACACATTTTTTTAATCAACTATTGAAGGAGCCAAAGAGGCAATTCCATAAAGTTTTGAGATGTAACAGCAAATTGGCAGTCTTGCAGATGCTGTCCATTGTTGGGCAAATTGGAATAAAAACAGTTTAATTGCAGAAAATATGTTCATGAAGGATTACGTTCATTTAAGTTGCCAAAGGTATTGCAAAACAATTTAGGGTCCAAGAAAGACTGGCCTACAACGCTGCAATGCTAAAAGTCTTTACTGTGTAGGATTTAGACTGGGTTGTGCATGTGTGTTTAAAAAGTGCCCTACAAATGTGTGTAACCATGCATTACATCACCACAACATGACAGTTTAAAAGGTGTCTTAATTACTATATTAGCTGCTAACACATCTGGACAAAGGTTATTCAAACAAAACATAGGTATACATTTTGAGGATAACAGAACGGGAAAATAAAACAACGCCCGTTGATACAGCACAGGGAGTCAGTCCGGGACTAGCCAGTCTGCAGTTTCCTGGCCTCTTAGTAGCCATTTTACAGTTCTATTTTTCTTGCCTCCACCCAGCCCTAATGTGCACTTGGAATATTTAAAAACACATTAAAGAGCTTTTCTGCCTGCATTCCATGTGTGTATGACAATAGTGGTCAATAGGGAGGAGAGAGGGTTAACCAAGTACAAACCAAACCCAGGACTACTACTGGTAACATTTGTATTATTTGGTTTATCTGTTTAATTTTCCCAAATTGCCTTATAAGTATAGATTCCCAACCAAGTTAGCGCTCATGCCTGCATATCCTTTATAGACAATGCAATTTTTTTTATTTCTGGTATGGGTCTGGTAATTCTGCAATACATTTTCATTACTTTAAATTACAAAGTAAACATGTAAAATGATGTTATATTTTATGCAACCCAAAGACAAACAATGTAACAAAACTTAAAAAAATATATATTCTTTTGGTCATTTGATCAGTGTTGGGTTAAACAAATAGGTTACTGTAGATAAAAAAAAAAGTATACATTTAATTCTAAAATGTGTCCTATTTAAAAATCACATATTTAAAATTATGAAATTGGTACAAAGCATTGCAACATTATTTACAAATGAAATAACATTTATTTATTTTTTTCAATTTAAGGCTATTGTTAACACTAAAACAAATTACAAAAAATAAAATTAAAACAGCTTAAATATCAATGGTTAACAATAGAAATAAACAGCAACAACAACAAAAATGTAAGTAACAGGTAGGAAGAAACAAAGAAAAGGAGTTAATTAGGGTTGATAAAGGTAAACTACAACTAGTAAAGCATGAACCTGGTTTTAATTGAGATTAAAAGAGTATTCCATTCTAGTCTTTTTGCTAAGAACAGGTAATGATCTTCCAAAAGACAAGGAAAACCTATACCTATTGATTTCTCTGGATAAAACCATCACCAAGATGCCTACATGATGCCTCATCCACCCTAATCTACAGTATAGGTAAAACAGAAGGTGACTGTTTATCTTTGGGGACCTAGTCAAGGACACAGATGGTTAATGATGACCAGTAGGATAAGATATACATACCTGAGTTAACAATATAAGTTATATATAATTCTATCAATTTTCCATGTGCAGTAAAAATAAAACAATTAAAATAATACAACCATTTAAAATCAATCTTCATATCTAGTGAAAAACAATTTGGGTGCAACTTAATTTATGCTGGTGTTGATCACTAGTGATACTACGTGCACAAAATGCAGGCTTTGAAAGTATGTAGAATCCCACTATAAACTGTGCTTGTGAACATTACACTACTTCCAGTGAAGTATTTTATTCTGTTCACCACACCACTTCCAGCACCACCATTCCCTTCAGGTGTGCCCTCACCTCTTGGGATGGACCTCAGTGCTTGAAACATAGATCTTATGCAGCATATAATTCCCCCATAGAACCGCTTGTCCACCTTTTCGGTTAATTCTCCTTTTTAAATAGGCTTAATGTAGACCACACATGAAAGAAAGACTTTTTCATAGTGTATATTGTATGTTTTTTTTTTTTATGAAAAACACGCACTCACAGTTTGCATGTACAGTAAAACCTTGGATTGCGAGTATAATTTGTTCAGGAAGCATGCTTGTAATCCAAAGCACTTGTATATCAAAGCAAATTTTCCTATAAAAAATAATGGAAACTCAGATGATTCGTTCCACAACCATTTATTCATAGGCCCTTCAGTCTATAGTCCATATAAAAAGATTATAGCAATGTGATAGGTTGTGTAACCATAAAATATCCATCTATAAATGGAAGTCTCCACAAGGGTATTATAAGCAAAATCCAGCAGGAGCTACAGAGTGTAAAAGAGAAGAGAGGTGACTCTAAGTGTAGCAATATGGTTACATTTTATAAAGGTACAACATTGAGCAACTCACATGGTTGATGATTAAAAGAGGCACATCTAAGTATGCAGGCATCTGGTGTAAAGCTATCCACATAGACCATCCTCCGCACCACCTGCTCTCAGCGCAGTAAGTCTGCAATTGTGACCAGGAACACTACCCTTCAGTAAAGCGATCTGAAAGAGAGGCTTGAACCACTCGTGGAAGGGACGACATCAATAGTGGTGCGAGGGATGGTCTATGTGGACAGACTTACCCTGGATGCCTGCATAGTTAGATGTACCTGTTTTAATCATCAACCATGTGAGTTTCTTTTTTTTTTATATAAATTATTTTTATTGGTTTTCCATACATGACAATACAAACACAACACTTAACATACAACCAGGTAGGCAACGTACCTACCCCGACAGTGACCACGCAGGGCCGAACCTAAAAAAAAACAAAAAAAACCTAACATAGTTCAATCTAAACCCCCACCCCCATAACCCAACCAACCGTCTAGTCCCAGTAATCACATACATAAGCACCGTAAACAGTAGATGAATTACAATTTGTCCTCCCATACCAACTACATTCAGTCCTTAGTAGGGCGCCCTTATTCACAGGAACCTCAGGAGGGGATAAAGGTCATCTAGATTACAGTAGAGCCACAAGAAAAACATAAAAGACCTATTTAACCCCGCCCAAAAACAAACTAACAACATTAGCCCACCGTAGACGATGAGTCCAGCCAAGCCTGCCAAACTCTTGTAAACTTTTTTTCACATCCCCTTGCCCTGTACGTAGCCTTGTATAGATGTATCACCGAATCGACCATCCCCTTCCAGAATGATAGCGTGGGGGCATTGGAATTTTTCCATTTCAGCAGGATAGCCTTTCTGGCATAAAATAACCCAATATTCAGAAAAGTATGGTGCACCAGGGAGGGAACTACCTCCTCTACCAACCCTATAAGGCAAACCCTAGCAGACAGAGGGACCGGGATACCAAGCACTTCCGACAAGCACTCCACCACCTCCGACCAGAAAGTTTGAATTTGCGGGCATGTCCAGAAAATATGTTCTGAATCTGAAAATAGTGGATAGGATATTACCGCGCTATCAAAGAGGAGGGGAAGGAGGGTAGGGGTTAGGAGGGGGAGGGAAAGGAGAAGGGGGAGGGGAGGAGAAAGATAGGAAGGGAATACTGCTGCAACACTGAAGGTGTATCAAACCCAAAATTGTTGTAATAAATAAGTAGTGCTGCGCTGTGTGATAGGGTATCTGCCGGGGAATGCGTGCACCTCAAACATTGATCATTAGCGGACGAGTAGATACGGGATAGCCTGTCAGCGGTGTAATATATGCGGTGTAGAAATTTGAACTGAATTAACCGGTCCCTAGCAGAGACCAGATGTTTGAAGGGGCGATCCCACATATCTTCCCAGTCCTCCCCTTGAATATCTGGAATTTCCCTCTCCCACCTCTCCCTACATCTAGAAACACCAAGAGGCATCTTTTTTAATAGGGATTTGTATACAGTTGATAGAGTCTTGGCCAGATCCTCATCCTTCAAAAGAGTCTCCAGTGCCGAGGGAAGGGACTCAACTCTACGATCACTGAACTGCTTCTGAAAGGCATGGCACAGCTGTAGGTAGTGAAAGAAAAATTAATTTGGCAAGCCATGTCTGGTCTTTAATTGGTCAAAGAAAATAAGATCACCCTCTCTAGTAATATCCTCCAATACTCTAACACCCCCACAGGCCCAAATTATTGGATCCAGGAGGGAGCAGAAGTCTTGCAAATTCGGGTTAAACCACAGCGGGGCTGAGGGCATGACTCCCTGATAGGAAGACGACATGAAGGTGGTGGTGGTCCCCCACGCCCGGATGGTGGCATTCATCGAAACAGTCAATGGTAAGCTGGATTTTGGGGCCCTATATAGGGCTAGTCGTAGGCTTTCGTAAGACCCCAAGAGTGCCGCTTCCAGGAACAGTGGCTGTGTCTCTCTCATCGCTATCAGCCAGTGCCTGGCAAACACCATCTGGCCCGCCAGATAATACTTTTGCCAGTCTGGAAGCGCCAACAACCCCTGCCCCCATGGCTCCTGAAGGACTCTAATATTAATCCAAGGTGACTGCGGGGACCACAGAAACTATCCTATTATACCGTTCAATTTGGTGAAGAAAGCTTTGGGAACCCACATGGGAGAGTGACGCAGAAAGTACAGAAGCACAGGCAAAAATTTCATTTTAATTAGGCTAACTCTTCCCAACATAGGGCTAGATTCAGAGAGAATTTACGCCAGCATATCTATAGATACGCCGCGTAAATTCAAATCTGTGCCGGCGTATCTTCTTTCTGTATTCAGAAAGCAAGATACACTGACATTAGCCTAAGATGCAACTGGCGTAAGTCTCTTACACCGTCGTATTTTAGGGTGCATATTTACGCTGGCCGCTAGGTGGCGCTTCCGTCGTTTTTGACGTAGAATATGCAAATGACCTAGATACGCCGATTCACAAATTTACATAAGCCCGGCACTATTTTTTTATGTCATTTACGTTAGGCTTTTTCGGCGTAAGGTTACTCCTGCCATTAGGAGGTGCACGCAATGTTAAGTACGGCCGTCGTTCCCACGTCGAAATTTGAATTTTTTACATCGTTTGCGTAAGTCGTTCGCGAATAGGGCTGGACGTAATTTACGTTCACGTCGAAACCAATGACGTCCTTGAGGCGTACTTTGGAGCAATGCACACTGGGAAATTCCACGGACGGTGCATGCGCCGTTCAGGAAAAACGTCAATCACGTCGGGTCACCAAGAATTAACATAAAACACGCCCCCTCATCCGCATTTGAAATACGTGCGCTTACGCCGGCCCCATTTACGATACGCCACTGTAACTTGGAAGGCAAGTGCTTTGTGAATACAGCACTTGCCTCTCTAACTTACGGCGGCGTAGCGTAAATACGATACGCTGCGCCGCCGTAACTATGTGCGCCCCTACCTGAATCTAGCCCAAGGAGAGGGGCAATTTTTTCCAAACCTGAGTTCTATGTTTCAAGCTAGCCACCATCGGGAGGAGGTTTAGCGACATGTAATCACAAATATCAGCAGTCATTTTGACACCTAAATATGTGAGAGAGGAGACCCACAGCAACGGCAGTGTGTCATCCCGCAGCACCTGTGCCTCAGGACACAGAGGCAGAATAGAAGACTTGCTCCAGTTCACCCGCACGCCCAAAAAGGAAGCAAACGTGTCCAAGATCAGCAGTGCTGCTCTGAGAGACAGCCCCGGGTCCCTAAGGAACAGGAGCAAGTCATCAGCATATAGTGCTACACATTCTGTGATTGATCCAACCCAAATTCCTCCTACCTCTTCAGACCATCTGAGTGCTCTGGCGAATTGGAACCTATACATCCTGTAGAAATCCGCCAGGTAAACCATCCGGCCCCGGCGCTTTCTATGGAAGGAAAGCGAGCATCGCTGCTTCAATTTCCAGAACTGAGATAGGCTCATCCAAAGACACAGCATCTGTGTCCGACAGTCTCGGCATGAAGATGCTCCGCAGAAAATCATCCAACTGTAGGGTCATAAGCAGGGATGGGCGAGTACAGGGCTGAGTAATAGCGTACAAATTCTTCCAGAATTTCAGCTGGGTCCACAGTCAGGGTCCCCCCTACTCCTCACCACAGGTATACTAACGGTTGTCTTTTGTTCAGCAGCAAGGATGGCCAACAACTTGCCATTCTTGTCTCCCTCTGCGAAAATAGTTTCCGCCCTCCACCTCACCTCAGTGTGGGCTAAGCCTAAAAAGTGTAAAGCAACTGAGCGCCTCGCTTCCAGTAAGGATACATAGTTGGCCTCCGAGGGAGAGTCTGCATGTGCTTTAGCACTCTCTCGCTCCTTGGCCATGAGAACCTCGCTTTCTTGATTATGGTCCTTCCTGGCTGATTTTATAGCAGAGATACACTCCCCTCTCGTCACCACCTTAAAGGCATCCCAGACCACGGAAGGTTCAGCTGAACCCTCATTAGTCGTCCAATAAGTGTCAATGGAGTTTTGAAGGTGCGCAGTTACCTGATCTTCCAGTAACCACCCCTGTGATAGCCTCCAACCCCCCTTTGTAACCCCTGCAGGGAAGGCCAGAGTGGTCATAAGTAGATTATGGTCGGAAGGGCCCCCTGGCAAATACTCTAACCCCTACACATGTTGTAGGATGCGGGCATTGCCAAATGCCAAATCTATCCTAGCTGAGGATTTGTGAGTGGAGGACAAATGGGAGTATGATGTGACACCCGGATGCTTCCATCTCCACAATTCAGTCAGGCCTGCCATAGACACCCAGGAGCTGAGATCCACCGAGGCTGGCCTGGCAGCATTAGAGGAGTCCAGGACCGGGTCCAATATAGCATTATAGTCCCTTATCAGAAGCTTCGGTAGATGAAGATAAGGGGCCAACGTTACCAACAAGTCATACAGAAATTTTGCCTGGAAAGGAGTGGGCAAGTATACATTTACCAACAGGAGTTTATGAACGTATACGTCCAAGAGGACCGCCACGTACCGATCTCCCGGGTCTGTTAACACTTGATGAATTACACATGAGATTGTTTTACTTATCAATATAGAAACCCCTCTGGCATACATAGAGTAGGTGGAGTGAACCGCCCTTTGTATCCAGTGCTTGCGTAGGGCTAGAATTTTACTGCCCTCCAGATGAGTCTCCTGGAGGAGGACGATATGTTGTTTAACCTGCTTGAGGTATTTAAACACTGCTGCCCTCTTGAACCTATTGTTCAGACCCCTGACATTCCAAGATAGAATCTTAATTCTACTATCAATTGCATTGGTTAAAAAGGCACGACCTCCATGCAAAACAGTTAACAAAAAAAGACAGGCGAAAGTACCTCATAGGAGAACATATACACATTAGAGTTCAAAGGTGCATTATTAACCAAGATCCCATGGCGTTGGTCAAACAAAAAAAACCCTGCTGTTATACCAGAGACAAAAACAAAAAGAAAAACTGTCTGCTATGCAGCTTGATCCCTGTAACTGACAAACCTGAAGAAGTTCCACCATAAGTGTCGACAGTTTGGCATTAGAAGATGTAGAAAATTCCATGTCTATCACAGAACGCTCCATTGGCTGTCCATGCCAGGTATAGTGCAGCCGTCCACACGCAGAGAACAGAGCCGGGTCAACTGAAACAGCAAAAAGGCTGCAGCAAATAGCAGGGTTAAACATAGTGCAACGTATACTGCATCACACAGATTCCCAGCCACAGCACTTATGTAGGATTGCGCCCACAACAGGGTATAAATTGGTGGCATAGTAGTAACAAAGATTGTAAGGCACAGGAGAGCCAACATATCAGAGTGGCAAAAATATAAAAATAAAAATACGGTAAAAAAAACACCCATCCAAATAAGTTCCGGAGTGCAAACAAAACAGCAGAAACAGCAGATCAACAAAGGAGCAGGAACCTCAGAAGTAAGTAGGCCATTGTAACGGGAGGGCCGTGGGACCCAGAAGCTCATAGAAAGCATGAGCCAGAAAATAATGGACAGTCAGAATATATCTTGGACTACCTGAGATGGGACTATTATGTAATTATTATCCACAATATATTCCAGGATATCTGTGGAGAACTGGTTGCTGTTTGTTGATTCTGAACTCAACAGGTTAATTGAAAGAGTGACTCATTCATAATGTGGGGACACATGCTGTTAGGTGTTAATGTCATCAACTCCAGCCACCTGTCTGGCTGTTGTGGTGTAAATAAATCTAGGATGGCTTCTGAGGATCTTTCATTGTGGCTTGTGCTAATTGACCCTGTATTGTGTGAAGGTCTATTGATGATAATGTGTGTATTGTAAGTTAACAGACAGCCTAAAGGTCAGGTGTCTAAATTATCAGTTGTAGTTAATTAGCTCATGTAAATTATGTCAGAGCTGGAGCCAGAATGTCTACTGAAAGATGTGTATTGGGGCTCATTAGGTAAGCATTGTATGATGTTGTGGGTGGGGTTGGGTCATTGTTAATTTCATTACTGCAGTATTCTTTTTGTGTATATGAGAGCTGTATTTCTCAAGAAAGATTGTCAGACCTGATTGAACTTCATAGAGAGCTGTGTGTGTGTCTCGTTAATGGGAGAAATCGTATGGGTCATGTTCGCCGGATTGTGGAGTGTCGATAGCTGCCTTGTGTGCAGTAATGGAATATCCTAAACGGCTTTAACCCCTGTCCCATTTGGGCTTCCGTTACAGCCATCATGGGGTCCGATCCAACCATTTGCAGGCATCTTGCGGATTCTCCAAAAACTTCACCGAACCATTGTACTGCACCCGGAGATGGCTGGGATACAACATGCTATATTTCAATTCCTTCTCTCTGAGCCGTCTTTTTACATCAGTGAAGGAGCGACGCCTTTTCTACGTCTCTGCCGAGAAATCAGGAAAGAGCATGACACCGGCATTTTCAATCTTCAGCTCCTTAAGCTTCCTCGCCTCCGCCAGCAGCATGTCGCGGTCCCTATAGTTAAGGAACCGGACCAAGAACGGACGTGGTGGGGAGGCCGATGGCCGGGCTGCAGTGGGCACTCTATGTGCTCTCTCAACCACATACGTGGGAGGGAGATCACCCAAATCCAGCAATGACTTGGAAAAATGCTCAGCAAAAGTAGTAGTGGCCACCCCCTCTGCCCCTTCTGGTAATCCTACCACTCTTATGTTGTTCCTCCGCTGGCGGTCTTCAGCATCATCCGCCCTGTGTTGCAGGGACTGGATCATATCCTGTAGCTCAGCCAGTTGAGAGCTCTGGGTATGCAATACGTCCTCAACCTCCGAGATACGGTCATCAGCAGTAGTCAGCCTGCCTCTTATCCAGATCGTGGCGGATGAGATTAAATTTCGATGCCAGACAGTCAATGCGACTCATGAGCTTTGACTTGGAAGTCGCTATGGCCTCCAGGATCGGACCTGTTATGGCTGCGGTATCCACCTCAATCTCCTGCGGCATGGGCGAAGAGGCCTCAGGTACCTGCGGTGTGGCAGTCGCCTGCTGCGCCATCTTTGCTGGGAGAGATTTGGTGCGCTGAACAGAGAAACGGGAACCAAGATGGCATGGGCGGAGCTAACTGCCATGCTGTTCTGAGAGCAAAGCTGCCGCTGGTCCCACGGTGGCTGTGTACGCTGCTCCTTCTGCTTCTTAGAAGTCGAGGGTGGCATCTCCGTGTTCCCCAGCAGCTCCCCCAGCCCAGAAACACAACCACGATGGGCGCAGAGCGGTCAGTAAGCTGCAAACAGGATGAATTAGCAGAGAAAAGCCGGAGCTCAGAGAAGACACGTCCTGCCGTGATCACATCCGGCCACACCCCCAACCATGTGAGTTTCTAAATGTTGTCCTGGGCTGGCATTAAATGTAACCATATTGCTACACTTAGAGGCACCTCTCTTCTCTTTTATACTCAGTTTTGACTTGACGCTACTCTTAAATCAAGACATCGCTTGTATATCAAGTCAAAATGTATTAAAAAATGTTGCTTGTCTTGCAAAACGCTCTCAAACCAAGGTTTTACTGTACTAAAAAAACAGATACATAGGGTGATACCAATGCAAAAGAAAAAAAGTAAAAAAAAAATACTGTTTTGTGGGAAGCAGCAAATTTAATAATGCTTGAAGTAAAACATAAAAACATCCCATTTCCTGTAGCCACCCTGGCGGTATGATTATGTCAGATTTTTGCATCTCAAAGCATTATATTATTTTGCATAGAAATTTGGTGTTTTATATTTTAGGCCTGTAATTCTTAGTAATAACACACTAAAATCTGCCCAAACAAGAGTTTAGTAGACATCCCGGGTATGATAAAGCTTGAAACAATAAATCATGAATTATAATATAATAAATAACTACAAATAATTATATATAATAATAATAATAATATTAAAATTAATTTCCCCACGATTCACTATCGTTCAATTTTGCAAGTATTCTAATTTACTATTGCTGTTTTCTAGCTGGTCTAAAACCACTTTTGACATAAAGGAATGCGTTGATAAGGACAAGGGCCTTTTCCCCCACAACTCTGGCCTTGTGATTGTAGGAATCTGCACACAATCTGGAAGCAAACTTAAAAAAAAAAAAAAACAGGAGGCCTTAGATACCAGCTCTAGCCCTACTTAATCACTAAAAAGGTAAATAATTACACTTAGCCAAGTCCTTTATTATAAAAAAATAAATAAAAGAAAAATGTCCCATGATGTCAATCTGTCATCAATTATGTCATCCAGTGATACAGATCCTTATGATGAAGGATGGAGATTCACACCGAATGAAAGTTCCTTGGTTAACAGACGCATTGTAAACAATGCAGTGGGGATGGTGGCTGATGCCATTTATTAAATCAGGTCTTGACCATATTTGGGTATTAGTGCCAGCTAACATGCCCACCTTTTGTTTGCATTCATCTTAATGGTTGGATCGTGATATGTCACGGGTTGCCATAAAACTGACAGCTTCCACCATATGTGTAGCAATACTGGTGCTAAATGTTACACTTTCAGTTGAAGCCAGAGGTTTATCTTAGTGGGCTGGTCAGCAATAGGCATGCGCAATTTTTTAAGTTACGAATACGTTTTCTGTCATTTTTCGTTATTTTAGTTGATTCATTAACATACAAATGAACGAATGGTTTAGCGCAATTGATAACGAATAACGATATTTTCAAAATAACGAATATGAAAAACAACGAAGATACGAAAGAAGAAAAAAACGAAAACATAGAAACAACGAAAATACCGAACCCAAAAAAAATAATAATTACGAAAAAACAAAATGAACGAAAATGCAAACTTACTAATATTCGAAGTACGAAAAGAAAACAACCAAAATGCCGAACAAAGAATAAAAAACGAAAATCAAAACTAACGAAAAATAAATTACGAATCTTTGGAAAACGGAAATGAAAACAACGAAAATACAAAATAATGTAAATTAGCTTTCGTTAGTACTGAAATATTTCTGGACATTGACCAATAGCCACTGAGCGCTGTCCCTTTACTCTGAAGAGGTTTGTTCCTTCCCCCAATGAGCTTCTTTCTCATTACCTCCTGGCTCCTTGTGTCTTTTTCTGTGTTAGACTGCAGTGCATCTAATTTCTAGATTTGTATTTGTAATATCTGACATATTTTAGTTTTCTTCTACGTCAGACTTCATTCTAGACAGGGTGTGTGTGCTAACTAAGACAGTCAAGTCAATCACAGTAAAGTACGAATTACAAAATTACGACGTGTAGTGTGTCGAAAAAATGTAAAATGTATTCTAACAGAATAACGAATGCAATAAAATCTACAAAAGTACGTTTTTACAATCAAAGGAAATTAGACACGAAAATACGAATGATCATAAAGCAACTAAAATATATTTCTAACGAAAATACGAACGCGGCATGATGGAAAATATAATGTAAATACGAATAGCAAAACAACAAGAATTAAAATAACGTAAAAACGAAGGAATTAATAAAATCATTTTAAAAATACGAACGCGGCAGAATACAAAATATAACGAAAATACTAATCTCGATTCAACGAAAAATAAACTAACAGAAAAAAACGGAAACGGAAAAAAGAGTGTTACGAAAATACTAAAGAGTACGAATACGATAACTAACGTCATACGAACAGAAACGAAACAGAAATAAACGAAAATTTTTGCTGTGCACATGTCTCGTCAGCAAACTACCAATAGCATATGTATTTGTTTGGTTGCTAAAAATGGCCTCTAAATTTTTCAAATAGCATCAAGTGAAGCCAGATGTAAAAAGAAGACAGGATGCTGCATGCCATGCTGGGGGCAACACTCCTTCCTTCAAATTGTCATTTATTGTTTAAAGGCTATAGGAAAAAAAAAAAAATGTAGGTGAGGTTCTGTTTCCATGATAACCGTTCCATCCCCAGCCCCCTAATTGGACTGTAAAAGGAATGGAAGCATGTCAATGAGGTTATTGCTGCTCACAGTGTTAGACATTAGCACTAAGCAAAGCAATTAGACCATGAATGTATCCAAGCACAGTGCTTTAGCAAATTAATCTCACCTCGGTAGAGTTTAGTTATACTTTAAAGTAGTATTAAAGTCTATTTTGTTTTTATACCAACACATTAGTATTCATTAGTTTAGTGTGGTATTTGCAAACACATGATAAAACTCACTTTTTATTGCCATTCTTCATCAGCATTCTCCTTCCTGTGCATCACTTTCCCGAACTTCCTGTTGGGAATCTGCATGAAGAACATCTATTTAATTCAACAGCTTATATTTTTCGGGGCTATATGTCCTATTGTGCGCAGTGAAAGCATACTGTAATTCATTATTATTCTGATCTAAATCCCAAACCTGTGCCAATCAGCACAGGCAGTTAGGGGGGACAACAAGTAGGACCCGCTTTGAAGTCTGATTCTGGGATTGTGCACAATGCATGGTTCCATGGGGCCCCACAAGGGAAAGGAGCCATCTTAAATGCTAATATCAGGACCAGAGATAAAGGAACAAGCCCATTCTACATAACAATTAAAATGTATCACTACAAAAGAAGGGAAAAAAAATGTATGCCTTATTATCACATTCTATGCATGAAAGTAAAAAAAAACATTAGTACCATCTTGATCCAACAATGTGTTTGAGAGCAGCGGCTCTCCCAGCTCTGTCCCTCCTCATTGGCTGAGACACAGCAGTGGGAGTCATTGGTTCCTGCTGCTATCAATCACAGCCAGTCAGCAGGGAGCAGGGGGTGGGGCTGAGCTGCACTATGTGTGTCTTATGGACACACAAAGTGGGGCTCGGGAGGAAGCATGCACAAGTACCCCCATAGCAGATGGCTTACTATGAGGGCACTCGGCAAGGGGGAGGGAACTGGCAGCACCGGCAGAGGACCAAAGAAGAGGAGGATTGGAGCTGTTCTGTGCAAAAACACTGCACAAAGCAAGTACAAAACTAAACTAAAATATGAGCCTTATCACCAATATCACTTTACATTTCAAATGATTACTGAAATTCTGAAACTATATGATCTTTTAACTATTGAATAGGGTTAAAAAAAACTCTAGTCAATAGAATAGAAACACAGAATACAAATGTCTATTATACTCTAAATAACAACCCTGATTGATGAAGTACTATGCAGTTATGTGGTGCGTCAAAAAAACCCAGGGTGTATGATAAACACTGTAATTTAGCAAAACCTATTAAAAAAATCCTGTAAGAATAGAAATACTTTTCTTATATCTTGTAAAGAGTTCAAAGTATTTTTTTATGTATGGGTAATAATGCATGCTGAGTTTTAAAAATGCTTGAGCTGATTCTTCATATGTGGAATATACATTCTGTGCAGTTATGGTAATGTTCACTCAAATGCGTTACATTTCAAGTTACTGAATATAATTTGCTTTTTAATATTGCTAAAGACTGTTGAATATTTACATTCCATATTCTAAATGCAAGAAAACAAAAATTACAAAAGTAAAGAGCAATTTCAGGCACCAAATATTACTAAGCAGTTTGAGCTACTAATCCTATCTAGCAAACTCTGCAGTTGTAAATCATAAACTTTTAAAAGTAAAAAAATAAATAAAAATAAGAGCAGACAAAGTACTGTATCTACTAAACAGAATTATTTAATTTTTTTTCTGCAATCCTTTTCTAATTTAACTTTAGTATTGGCACTTGACTACATGGCTAAGCTTTGTCAGCTGCCATTTCTCTGTCCTAAAAACAAATAGCCTGTTCACTTTGCATGGGAAGTTACACTTTGTACGTGTTTTCCCCAGAGCTTACTGAATGAGGTCAAGCTCTGTTGACTTCCACCATCCAATTACTGTATGTGCAAGCAAAACATTTTTTTTTTTTTAAGTTTTACTTGCACATGATTGGGTATGCTTTACAATCTGAAATTTCAACAGATTCGCTAAGCTTTGGGAAAAATCCCAGAGCATAGTGCAACTTTACTTGCGTTCATTTGCTTTTAGTAAATCAACCCCCTGACACAGGGACGTATCATCAAAACAGTAGGCTGTGTACAAGATCCCAAGTGGGCCCCCCTTGTGGGGTAAAAAAACTGTGGTGCATTAAGCACACCGCAGCAAAAAGTGGGTGGGGTTTAAACGCTGCTAAATATTGGGTGTGGCTTCAAGGGTGTGTGGTTAAAGAGAGTCTGAGATTACTTACATGCAGAATATGGTAATGTACATTGCAGAATGAGGGGGCAAAAATGCCAAGTGTGAACCTGTGGAGAGAGAGAAAAGAGAGAGAGAGAGAGAGAGAGGAGAGAGAGAAGAGAGGGGAGAGAGAGAGGGGAGAGAGAGAGGGGAGAGAGAGAGAGGGGAGAGAGAGGGGGGAGAGAGGGGAGAGAGAAAAAAGGGAGGGAGAGGGAGATTTTGTTTCCTTTACCAAGCTAGCAGCCTAGCAATGTCTGATTAGTCCAGGTGAAGCACAGTGTGGCTCCAGGTGGTTAGTGTGGGTTGTCAGTGCCCAGGGCAAGGCAAGTCATTTGTGCCCTCTAAAGCCTGGTGCACATTATTATTATTTTTTCATTCAACCTAGCCGGCTGAATGAAAAAACACACACACACACACCAAAAGTGCTCAGGAGGAGCCACTGTACTAAAAATATGATGTTAGTAGAGCAATCTCCCCACTGAGCTATTGTGTTCTGACAGGGGGACTGTCCCCACGCCAGAACACCCCAGTCAGTGCTCTCAGCCATTGGCTAAAAGCACTGACTGGATTGCCTATAGGCAGACCCTTTTCCCGTCATGCCCCTTCAACAGAAACAGTCTGAATGGTCGGATTCTGTTGGACCGACTGCTGTACATACACACTGAATGTTGAGTGGCTTTTAATGAACTGGTCGATGCTGCCCGACATTCGACCTGTGTGCACGGGGCTTCAACTGTGGACTTTTAGCACTTTCTTGTGGAAGTATAAGGGTTCCTCCATTCATAGCCTGAGCCTCTGTTTGGCTGCCTGCAGCCTTTTAATATTGGTTGCATCTGAGATATCTGTACTCAGATATATCTTCTCAGATTCAACTAATAAGAAAAGGCTGCAGGCAGTGAACCTGGTTTCAGGCTGTAAAAAACGAGGAGCCTTTTTTAAACAGCAGAGCAGATGGTTAATAACCCTGACATAAGGTACGTGGAATTAAAGAAAAGACACCTGGGGAGGGGAGGGTGTCCCTTCTTTACTCATTAATAGGTATGAGCGTCGGGTTCGAGTCAAACTCATTTTCGACGAGAACATCGGCTGTTTGATCGTTCAACGAAGATCAAACATTATGGGCCGTTCGAGCCAAAATTCGAGTTGCGCGTCACGGCCCATAATGCACTGCGTCATCGCAGTGCATTGCTGGCTGATAATTGGCCAAGCATACACTATGACCCTGGGGAAGTACCCAGACCCGAAAATTCATTACAGCCCCCCTCTTTTCCTGCGACCTGCTAGGTTGCGTGCTCGGATAAGGGTCTGGTATGGATTTTTGGGGGAACCCCACATCATTTTTTTTTCATTTTGGCGTGAGGTTCCCCTTAAAATCCAATACCAGACCTAAAAGGCCTGGTATGAAATTTGGGGGGACCCCCACACTATTTTTTTTATTTTTGTTTGGGGTTCCCCTTAATATTCATACCAGAACCAAAGGGCCTGGTAATGGATTGGGGGAGGGGGGGGCATGCCGCTTTTTTCAATTACTTTTATCTGTATTGGTCGGGACCCTAAAATTCATTATAGCCATTTTAAATTACTTTTTTTTCTTTAGAAATTTCATTTTGCTGCGGGACTGTTCTAAACACAGGCACATGTGCCACTTTACAGGCATACTATAGACACCCCCCAGGTACGATATTTAAAGGAATATTTCACTTTTATTTTTTCACTTTTAAGCATTATTAAAATCACTGCTCCCGAAAAAACAGCCATTTTTAAAACTTTTTTTTTGCATTGATGCATGTCCCCTGGGGCAGGACCCAGGTCGCCAAAGACTTTTTAGGACAATACAATGCATATAAGCCTTTAATATGAGCATTTTTTTTTCATGTTAATCTCCCATAGACTTTTAAACTGTGTTCCGCGGCTTTTGAATTTGTGAACACCGCAAATTGCCTGACATTCGACTCGAACATTGGGCTCATCCCATAGGCATGTGCAGCCTATTGCATTAGGGTGTGCACCCCAAACAGAAGCTCAAACACACATGCCTATATATTGTATATACCGTATTACACACAAACACACAGACAGTGTACATAGGAATAGTGATCTGGCCCTTTCTTCTCCCTGAAAAGCAGGGAGAAAAAACAGTAGTAAGTAAAAGCAGCGCACTTTACACATTGTTAGACACACAGTTAACCCCTTGATTGCCCCTTGATGTTAACCCTTTCCCAGCCAGTGTCATTAGTACAGTATTATCACTGATCACTGTATTAGCAGTAGTGTCCCTGCGACATCAATGTCAGTTTGTGACCCTGCCAGCCAGCGTCATTTAGTACAAGATTGCTCACAGAGGGGCACAGTGCCCCCTTACATCAGAATCCTGACACAGTGCACCTTTACATCAGAATCCTGGCACAGTGCCCCCTGACATCAGAGCATGGCACAGTGACCCCTGACATCAGAATCCTGTTACAGTGCCCCTGACATCAGAATCCTGGCATAGTGCCCCTGACATCAGAGCTGTTATATCCTCTGTGTTGAGAGGGAGACAAGACTCTGGTCTGGTACAATGGATGTTTATTCAGTACATGCTGTACCCTAGAACATGCATCTCAAGACATTACAGGTTATCTCTTTCTACATGTGGTCTCTCTAAGATGGCTACTATACCCCTTGACCCTTGTCATCACTGCTGGGTGGAGCCAGCCTTAAAGTGCCAGTACATGTGAAACCCTTCAGGTATAACACCTTCCATCCATCCCTAAAAAACAAAAACAAAAAAAAAACAAAAACACAACAAAACAATAACAGGCACAAAACATTAACTGATAGCTGTCCAATAACAGTCCTCCAAACACAGGAGAATTATGGGACTTCCAGCCAGTGTCATTAGTACAGTATTATCACTGATCACTGTATTAGCAGTAGTGTCCCTGCGACATCAATGTCAGTTTGTGACCCTGCCAGCCAGCGTCATTTAGTACAAGATTGCTCACAGAGGGGCACAGTGCCCCCTTACATCAGAATCCTGACACAGTGCACCTTTACATCAGAATCCTGGCACAGTGCCCCCTGACATCAGAGCATGGCACAGTGACCCCTGACATCAGAATCCTGTTACAGTGCCCCTGACATCAGAATCCTGGCATAGTGCCCCTGACATCAGAGCATAACACAGTACTCTTATATCAGAGAATGGCACAGTGTCCCCTGACATCAGAGAATGGCACAGTGCCCTTACATAAAAGAATGACACAGTGCCCCCTGACATCAGAGAATGGCACAGTGCCCCTTACATCAGAGAATGGCATAGTGCCCCTTACATCAGAATCCTGACACAGTGCCCCCTGACATCAGAATCCTGACACAGTGCCCCCTGACATCAGAATCCTGGCACAGTGCCCCCTTACATCAGAATCCTGGCACAGTGTCCCTTGAATCAGAGCATGGCACAGTGCCACCTTACATCAGAGCATGGCACAGTGCCCCTTTACATCAAAGCATGGCACAGTGCCCCTTTACATCAGAGCATGGCACAGTGCCCCTTTACATCAGAGCATGGCACAGTGCCCCTTTACATCAGAGCATGGCATAGTGCCCCTTACATCAGAATCCTGACACAGTGCCCACTGACATCAGAATCCTGGCACAGTGCCCCTTACAGAGAATGGCACAGTGCCCTCTTACATCAGAATCCTGGCACAGTGCCACCTTACATCAGAGCATGGCACAGTGCCCCTTTACATCAGAGCATGGCACAGTGCCCCTTTACATCAGAGCATGGCATAGTGCCCCTTACATCAGAATCCTGACACAGTGCCCACTGACATCAGAATCCTGGCACAGTGCCCCTTACAGAGAATGGCACAGTGCCCCCTTACATCAGAATCCTGGCACAGTGCCACCTTACATCAGAGCATGGCACAGTGCCCCTTTACATCAGAGCATGACACAGTGCCCCTTTACATCAGAGCATGGCACAGTGCCCCTTTACATCAGAGCATGGCACAGTGCCCCTTTACATCAAAGCATAGCACAGTGCCCCCTTACATCAGAATCCTGGCACAGTGCCCCTTTACATCAGAATCCCGGCACAGTGCCCCTTACATCAGAGAATGGCACAGTGCCCATTGACATCAGAGAATGGCACAGTGCCCCTGACATCAGAACATGGCACAGTGCCCCTGACATCAGAACATGGCACAGTGCCCCTGACATCAGAGAATGGCACATTACCCCTTACATCAGAGAATGGCACATTACCCCTTACATCAGAGCATGGCACAGTGGCCCTTACATCAAAGCATGGCACAGTGCCCCATGACATCAGAACATGGCACAGTGCCCCATGACATCAGAACATGGCACAGTGCCCCCTGACATCAGAGACTGGCACAGTGTCCCTTACATCAGAGAATGGCACAGTGCCCCTTGACATCAGAGAATGGCACCGTGCCCCTTACATCAGAGAATGGCACAGTGCCCCTTACATCAGAGAATGGCACAGTGCCCCCTGACATAAGAGCATGGCACAGTGCCCCTTACATCAGAGAAGGGCACAGTGCCCCTTGACGCCAGAGACTGACACAGTGCCCCCTGACATCAGAGACTAGCACAGTAAACCCTGACATCAGAGACTGTTACAATGCCCCCTGACATCAGAGACTGGCACAGTGCCCCCTGACATCAGAGTTAAGTCATCCCTAAGTGCTAGCTGAACAAGAAATCAACTTGGCAGCTCCTGGAAGGGGGGGGCAGATGGAGGGGGAGAGGGGAGGGAGATGGGGGACTGCTCATTCACCAGAGGCTGGTATCTGCAGGATCACACAGGGGAATCAGTGTAGCAGCACCCACGGATCTGCCAGATGCTGTTCTTAAGTTCTCCCGCCCACACATCTAATTTCTCAGACACAGTCTCCATGCAAGGATTGCAGTGTGGGCGGGGCAGACACAGGGGATGGGGGCTGGAAGAGCCAGAGAGGATCGAGACCTCTCTCTTGTACGTGCAGTGTGGGGGGAGGAAGGGGGGATTTTTTCTGACTGAGCATTGTAAGTGAAGTGAAATCTGCCATGCTAGATTCAGCCAGGCTCCCCACTAGATACTACTGACCTCCTATCGTTTGACAACAGTCAACAGAAGATGCAGTGGAGGGCAGGCAGAGTGCAGCTGTATCACTCCGCCGCCGGAACTATAGAGAGAGCATCGGCAAATGCGGCCAGCTTACTCCGCAGCTGCAGTTTTCATAGGTCAGTCTCTAGGAGTATACATATCAATCAAACTTGTCTCACGGGCAGCACTGTCACTGCCAGTGAGTGTCAATTAGTGAACCCAGTAATTTCACCAGAATAAAGCCCTGGCTGGCACAGGGGAGGATCAGGTTGTGCCATGTATTTCTAAATGCTTACTTTACAATTTAGATTTATTTAATTTCCCACTTGTTTCAAATAAAAGATCTGCCATGTTTATAATTCTTGAATACCCTCATAGGTGTGCGCAGCCTATAGCATTAGGGTGTGCACCCCGAAGCTCAACCACACATGCCTTTCTCTGCAGCCTCAGCTGCACTGGACAGTAAATGAATGGGAAGTGCTCAGTGCCGAGTGGCTTCCTGTTCATTCACAAACTGAAGCAAAGTAAATACAGTTTACCATGCTTCATTTTTAAATGGGTACAGTGAGCAAGTGTGTGTTCATTTAAATATTGTATATTTACTAGCCCCCTCTCCCACTCTTCATTTCCTTACACTTGACTACGCCTGACTATTCCCATTCTTTGCTGCCAGGGCTTCCATCTTTCCCCCGGTCTTCCTTCTGAGTTTGCGGGCTCCAGATGTTTGATTGGCCGTGCTGTAATGTCGTCAGTGCCCATGCATGTGCATGTGAGTCACAGTTGCAGCACAGCACTCTCAATGGATGGCACACTTGTTCCTACAGATTTCACTCCTTTTCTGCTTACAGTGAGCGAGTGTGTGTTCATTTAAATATTGCATATTTACTAGCCCCCTCTCCCACTCTCCATCCTAAATTATCCCCTGCAGCAGCTGAAGGAGAGGAGGGAAGCCAGCTGCACTGTGGGGTAGGGTGCCAACAGGGTGGGCAGGAGAAATGGGCACTCCACATAGTGATAGGGGTGTGCCTAGGCACACCTGGCACTCCTCCTGTGCACGCCTATGAATATCCTCCACATATGGCTATTCCTATTTAGTCAGTTACATACAGCAGTTGGTAAGGTTGAATAAAGGCCCTAGTCCATCCAGTTCAACCTGTGTGGGTGTGGGTGTTTTTGTAAAAAAAAAAAATCTGTATCCCTGTATATTGTGTTTTCCAAGATGCTCATCCAAGTGTTGTTTTTTTTTAATTATCAATGCTTCCCACTGATACCACCCATAGTGGAAGTGAGTTCCACATCCTTATCACTCTCACAGTCAACCCCCCTACACAGTTTAAGGTTAAACTCCTTCTCCTTCAATTTCATTGAGTGGCCCCGTGTCTTCATACATTCCCTGAGACGGAATAGTTTTTTCCCTATGCTAGAATCACCATTTGTATATCACCATTATGTCTCCTATCAAGTGTCTTCTCCAGGGAGAATAAGTTTAATATTTGTAGTCATTACTCAGTCCTTCAGTTGACTCTATTCTATCACATATGTACTATTGTATTGTACAATATGTTAAAAAACGACTATTATCAGCTGTAAAACAAAAAGCAATAAAATAAAAGGATTATATCAGGTATTTACAAACTTTGATAATTAGTATCAATGAACCAAATCAATTCTGAGAATAGGGCAGGACTATGGTTAACTTAGCATCCATGAATAAATCAAAAGTGCCTTTCTTCTCTCTCTTTTTCTCTCTCTTTTTCTTTCCTTACTTTAGGAAAATGTGAACCGCTCATCCATAAACATTTGTTCATTAGCCATTTAACATAAATTTTTAAATAATGAACCATTTTAAAATTAGAAAAGCAAGAATAAAACTAAATGTGGGAATATAATTAATGCTTAATGAAAATGCACTTTCTATCCCAGTATAATATTAAAACATTTTGTAATATTTGAAAATCAGGGTGAAATTAAGGGAGAAACTAAACTACATTGGTTGTTAAAAACAAATGAAAAAAATCAAACTGTCAAGATATCTGTTCTTCCTCCCCTCTCGTTTACTGGCCAGGAGAGTAGCACTGCACTGTAATGCAGTGCCCTTCCACCCATTTCCTCTCCCCATGATTTAAGTGAGCACTAGAGACTACCCACCACAGTTGTTCCCAACGAGACCATTACTCCAGTTCGCCTCTTTTACTCACGCAAAGCTAGTAAATGATATTTGATTTCTCTTTTTTTTTCTTCTTTTGTTGGTGCCACTCTGGGAAATTACATTTGGCTACTTTTTGGGGAGTCAATTACCTATACAAGAACACATTTCTTACAGTGGATTATATTTGAGATATACTGTATATTGATCACAAATTGTTTACCTCCAATATGATTCAAAATCTTAGTTCTCGCTCTCTCCACACAGTATCTCACAAAAGTTAGTACACCCCTTACATTTTTATAAATATTGTATTATATCTTTTCATGTGACAATACTGAAGAAATGACACTTTGCTACAATACTGTCTATTTCCCCAAAGACAACCCCTCAACATCTTTGGTCAACCATGGCGAAGGCTGTTCTGAGTGGAACATGTAATGTTAACCCACTTGGCCACCATGCTGCAGTTCAGTTTCAGGCCGGAATCACACTAGTGCGTTGCTTTTTTGAGCTGCGTTGTCGTTGCAGATTTCTCTAGAGGGTGTTCTGCAGATCAACTGCGGTTTAGCTGCAGATCAGGTGCGAATTTGGAGACCTGGGAGAACTTCCGGGTGAGAGGAGAGTGGGGGAGAATTGTATTGAGCTGAATGAGAGAAACTCCTGCAGAGAACTGAACACATGTGCGAATTAGATGCGTACCCATAGAAGATAATGGGACTGAATTCGCACCTGAGCCGCACCGCAAGACATAAAAACCGCATGCGGTTTGGAGGCAATACGCAGTGCGAATGCATCGCACATATGTGAACCAGCCTCATTGAAAACAATGTATTTTGAAATGTCCTGCGAATTAGATGTGGTTTAAATCGCACTCAATTCGCATAGGTGTGAACCTAGCCTTAGGGTCTTGCCAATCTTCTTATAGCCTAGACCAGGGATAAGCAATTAGCGGACCTCCAGCTGTTGCCAAACTACAAGTCCCATCATGCCTCTGCCTCTGGGTGTCATGCTTGATGCTGTCAGAGTCTCGCTATGCCTCATGGGACTTGTAGTTTGGCAACATCTGGAGGTCCGCTAATTGCTTATCCCTGGCCTAGACCATCTTTATGTAGAGCAACAAATATTTTTTTAAGATCCTCAGGGAGTTCTTTGCCATGAGATTCCATGTTGAACTTCCAGTGACCAGTATGAGAGAGCAAGAGCGAAAACACCAAATTTAACACACCTGCTCCCCATTCACACCTGAGACCTTGTAGCACTAATGAGTCACATGACACTGGGGAGGGAAAATGGCTAATTGGGCCCAATTTGGACATTTTTACTTAGGGGTGGACTCACTTTTGCTTCCAGCGGTTTAGACATTAATGGCGGTGTTGAGTTATTTTGAGGGGACAGCACATTTACACTGTTATACAAGCGGTACACTCGCTACTTTACATTGTAGCAAAGTGTCATTTGTTCAGTGTTGTCCCATGAAAACATATACTGTAATAAAATATTTACAAAAAATGTGAGGGGTGTACTCACTTCTGTGAGATACTGTACATCTTATTCTTAATATACCAAATACACATTGGCCCGGATTCACAGACATCGGCGCATTTTTAGGCGGGCGTAGCGCATCTCATATGTACTACACCGACGTAAAGCAGAGAGCCAAGCACCAAATTTACAATGCAAATGATCCCAACGTTGCGCCGGCGTAACGTAAATTCGTCGGCGTAAGCCCGCCTAATTCAAAGTAGGTGGAAGGTGGGCGTGATCCATTTAAATGAGGCATTACCCCATGCAAATGATGGGCCGAACGAACGGCGCATGCATCGTCCCGTAGACGCATCCCAGTGCGCATGCTCAGAATCACGTCGGAAATACTCCTTAAGATGCGTCGAATCACTGCCTACGACGTGAACGTAACCTACGCCCATCCCTATTCACGTACAACTACGTAAACAACGTAAAATACAACGGCTGTTCCCTGGTCCTTACCTTAACATGACTTACTCCTGCTTTATGAGGATTAACTTTACGCCAGACGTACGACTTACGTAAACCGCATATATGAATGCGCCGGGCACAAGTACTTTCGTGAACCGGCGTATCTCCCTCATTTGCATATTTGATTTGTAAATCAATGGAAGCCCCCCTTGCGGCCAGCGTAAATATGCGCCCATGATACGACGGCGTAGGAAACTTACGTCGGTCGTAGTAAGCCTATTTTCAGGTGTATCAAGTTCTGTGGGCACAGCGCACAGATATGACGGCGCACATTTACACTTACGCGGGATATCTCGAGATACGTCGGCGTAAGTGCTACGTGAATCCGGGCCAATATGTGTTAAATAAATCCATCTCAACCTTTTCTTCTCTACTCTGCGACTGACCACCTCTATGACAAAATTGCACCCCTGTTCTGCACCAACCTAGCCACTTCTATCTACAACACTTTACTTCTAGCCTCACTGGACACACTGCTCCCCCTCACTGAACACAGAATCAGGCCCTGTCCCCTTCAACCCTGGCAAACAGATGATACTAGAAGTCTGGAAAAACAGATGTGCTCTCGAGCACTTTTGACGTAAGGTGAAGTCCCACAGAGATTTCAGCCAGCATAAATTTGCCCTCCAAAAATACAATGCCAGCCTCCTCACTGCCAAGCAGACCAATTACATCACTCTCATTACCAACTTATCATCCCGTCAACTCTTCTCTACCTTCAGCGCTCTACTTCGTCCTCCACTGCTACCACCCACTAACTCACTCACTGCCCAGGACATCCCCAATCACTTCAAACAGAAGATTGATACAATTTGCGAGGAGACCTCTACTGTTTAGATATCCTCCATGCTTTACACCTCATGCACACAGGTAAAATCATTACTTCCCTCTTTCAACCCCACCACTATAGACGAGGTTGCTAAATTACTTGCTAACGTCCATCTTACCACCTACCCTCTGGATCCTGTTTCCTCGCAAATGCTACATTCACCCTCTGGCTCTATTCTACACACTCTAAGGCCCCATACTCACGACCAAACATGTCTGCTGAAACTGGTCCGCAGGCCAGTTTCAGCAGACATGTTTGGTCGTGTGTGGGCGCGAGCGGGCCGAATTCCAGCAAACATTTGCCCGCCGGGCCTTTTCCCAGCAGACAAATATTCCTGGACTTGTTTTAAAACAGTCCGCTGGAATTCTGCCCGCTCGGACATGTACGGTCGTCAGTACAGACCTACCGTACATGTCCAGGCGCCCGCCGTCCCTCGCATGCGTCGAATGACTTCGACGCATGCGTGGAAGCATTTTAAAGGCGGGCCGCCCACGTCGCCGCGTCATTGTCGCGGCGACACCGCGGACACGCCCCGCGTATTGTTTACGCGCGGACTTCTGTACGATGGTGTGTACAACCATCGTACAGAAGCCCTCTGGCAGACATGTATGGTGAAAACGGTCCGACGGACCGCTTTCACCATACATGTTTGGTCGTGAGTACCCGGCCTTACCCACATCTTCAATCTCTCCCCCTTTTCTGGCATCTTCCCCAACTCTCTAAAACATGCACTTATCAGCCCCATACTTCAAAAGCCCTCACTGGAACAATCCAATTTGAACAATCTACGCCCCATCTCCTTGCTCCCCTTTTAAATTTCAATAATTTTTATTGCAGATTTTCAAAAGATAACAGTCGTCAAAAAGAAAAATACAACAAATCAATGTCATTCATAAAGATAGAACCTTCCATATCCTGAGGTGAAAACCGCATAAACCATTCACCAATGACATGAGTGAGTAAAATAGGCCAACACCAGCCAACCACAAGCAAGTCGAATCTACCCACCCTAAAACAGTTAGCCACCCTAAAATATTTCTGAGGAGATGCCCCAACAGGTCAGGCGCAGCGCTTCCCATCCCCCGAGAAGCCCCAACGGGTTCACACTGGCTCTCGGGAAATGCGAACACCACACTCCCACCCTAGGCCATCAGCCAAATACCATTAGGTGGGTGAGTGAGGATGGCAATTGCAGTAAATGCATTAACACAGTTATGTGAGTTGGTACCGAGAGAAGTCCTTCTCAGCAAAAATAAAAGGAAGAAGTGGCACAAGCAGTCGAGTCTCCGGGCTGCACTCCCGGTATGAGAGAAATGTTACAGAAGGTGGCCCAGGTTTCCCAAATGGCCAAAAATCTCTCAGTTTTATCATTAAGTTTAGCTACTATCTGTTCTTGCATCATAATCCAGGAGACTTTCCTCCTGAACCCCCGGAAGGATACAGTGGGTTTCTTCCAGGCCTTGGCAATGGACATTTTGGCTCCCAAAAGTATGAAAAACGTTAAAGCCTGGGAATGTTTGGGTAAATCAGGAATACACTGGTTTAAAAGTGCTATGCCTGGGTGGGGAGTTACCACCACCGCTGTCAACAAACTAATGGTACGAAAAACCTTCTGCCAGAAGGATCTAATGTGGGGCAGGACCACCAAGTGTGGAGCATAGACCCCTCCAGCTCGCACCCCCTAAAACACACCGACGAGGTCCCTGGGAACATCTTTGCCAGCCTGGAAGGAACATAGTACCACCTAAGTAAAACTTTTAGACTAGCTTCTATGGGGAAAATGTTGACAATACCTTTATAAGCTCTCTGCGTAGCACGATGCCAGACTGCGGTGTCCCACGAGCCATCAAGGTCCTCCTCCCAGGCCCGGGCATAGGTTGGCTTTTCCACTTTAGTCATGAGTGCTGTATAGATCAAGGATATGCCTCCCCTCTGATCTTCTGTGTTAGAGCACCAATGCTCATAGGGTGTTATTGTGGGGGGAACCTTTTTATTGGTCCAGATTGAGTGTAAAAAAATGGGAGATTTGGGAAAATCTGAATAGTTCAGAATCTGGCATTTCCAGTTTCTTTCTACAGAATGACAAGGAAATTGGACCCGCCGGAGATAGGAAGTGGCCTCGATACACATTCCCAGGGGGAAAGCTTCATTATGGAATAAGTGGGCTAAAGGCTTCAGGGGGGATGTCAGGGTGTGTAGACCAAAGAGTTTGGAGCTTAAGGCAACTGAGTGCGAGAGGGTGGGGGACATTATCGCGGGCCTTGACCTGTGTTTGCACCAAAGGAGGTAATTAATGGTATTCAAGGGGGTGGCCTGTCTTTCCATTGAGAGCCAATCAGGTTTTGATCCCTGAAAGAAAACCGTCAAGATTTGTGTAAGTTGAGCTGCCTGGTAGTATCCCCAAAGGTTTGGGAGTCCCAGTCCGCCCTGCGATTTGAGGCGGAAAATAATTCCAGAGGGGCATCTATACCCTTTACTATACCACACAAAGCAGACTATTTGTGACTGCCGTTTACTGGAGGAAATGTTTCTTAATCGGAACTGCAAGGGAACGAGATAGGTATAATAGATGGGGGAGAAGGGTCATTTTCACCACCTGTACCCTGCCCAGCATCCACTTCGACCACGCATCCATATCGCCCCTACATTTGTGTATAATAGGGGGATAGTTAGCTTTAAAAAGACTATGGATGTCCGATAAGTTTAATGCCTAGGTAAGGGATCGCCCCAGAAGCCCAACTGAACTCAAAATTATTAGAAAGCTGATTAAGAAGATCGGGGGGACAGTAATGTTCAAAGCTGTCGACTTAGTCATATTAAATCTCAGTCCCAAAATGTCACTAAAAGTCCGTAGTGTCTTAAGAATCACAGGAGTGGAGGTCAGGGGGGAGGTGATGAAAAGGAGAAGGTCGTCAGCGTACAGCACACACTTATGCTCCTGTTGTCCACACGTCACTCCCTAAAAGTCAGGGTTTGATCTAAGAGCTATGGCTAGCGTCTCTATGGCCATTGCTAAAAGGAGGTGGGAGAGCGGGCATCCCTGTCTGGTACCCCTGCTAATGGTAAAGGAGTCAGAGTATCTGCCCATAAGGCGTACCTGGGCAGTGGGGTTCGCGTAAAGTGCTTGGAGCGCTTGGAACCTTGCCTCAGCCAGGTGTGTTGCAGCAGGCTAGCTCGCGGGGGTCTCTTAGTAGAGGCCGGATTGCTCCTGCCGGTCTGCATAGGTGGGGGGTCCTGGGACAGGATCCCCAGGTGTGTCAGCAGGCGCTCACCCTCAGCCAGAGAAGAGAAGCCATAGCTTTTGTTCTTGAAGGAGAAGTTCAGGCGTAGAGGGAAAGACCATCTATAAGTGATTTCCTTCTCCATCAGAAGCTGCAATAAGGGTTTAAGCGATCGCCTTTTCTGCACCGTGTATGGGGAAAGATCGTCTAATTGATCCTGAACATCCTGCAGCCTGGCTGTGTTTTGATTAATTTGAGCTACAGATTGATCAGCTTTTTTCTCAATTATGTCCATTCTCATCCCAATCTGCTGCAGATCGGCATGGATGGATGAAGTAAACTGGGCTGCATTAAGAGCTAAGCTTTTGGAGAGCATTTGTGCAAAGGCTTCCATCATGGAAGGAAAGTCAGTGGGGATGGGAGTAGATTCTGCTGCATCGATGACCTCCAGCAGTAGGCCTGTATGGGGATCCAGCATGGGGGTAGAAGGGGGGCCTGTACTCAGTCTTCCCAGCAGGTATTCCGTGGATGCTGGGGAAGTGACCTGGGGCAGGGGGGGGTAATCAGTACCTGGGGATGGTGGCAGGACCAGGTCCTGGTCGGCAATAGAGTCTTCCAAATCGTCCGCCGAATGCAGGCCTCACTGCGCCGCCGCCATTTTGGCATAACTGAGGGGGCCAGGGGAAGCCGCCATCTGCCGCGACAAGTCTCTCCTGGTTGGCACCGCTTGCTCCCGGGGTCTCCCCCACTCGAATATCCTGGTGTAGGTGCTGGAGGGGCGCACTGAGAGCTCCGGTGGCTAAAACAGGGTCGTGGTGGAGCGGAGCTCTAGAAGCCGGCGAACATCTTGGGAGCTGCCGCGCATGCGCTTCAACCTTGCTCCCCTTTTTATCCAAACTTCTTGAATGTCTAGTCTAAAACCGACTGAGTGTCCACCTTGCTGATATTAGCCTTCTTGATCTCCTTCAGTCTTGATTTCGTCCTCAACACTCCACAAAAACTGGTCTCCTAAAACTAACAAACGATCTACACTATTCTGTACTCCTACTCCTGGACCTCTCTGCTGCCTTCGATACGGTTGACCACCCCCTTCTCAAAAAAAACTCCACGCATTTGGTCTCCATGACTCTACTCTTCGCTGGTTCTCTACCTACTTATCCAACCGCACCTTTAGCATTACTTACAATTCTACTTCCTCCTCTCCTCTTCCTTTCTCTGTTTGGGTCCCCCAAGGTTCTGTTCTTGGACCTCTCCTATTTTCAATCTACACCCCCTCCCTGAATCAGCTGATCACATGGCTCCCAATACCATCCCTATGCTGATGATACTCAAATCCATTTCTCTACCCCTCAACTCACTCATCACTAATTTACTATGAGATATATCAGCATTGATGTCACACCACTTCCTCAAACTTAATCTATACAAAACCAAGCTCATTTTTCCTCCCCCACATGCCTCTTCCCCTGATCTCTGTCAAAACCGATTGCACAACTATCAGCCCATGCCCACATGCTAAGGTCCTAGAAGTAGCCCTGGACTCTGAACTCTCCTTTAAGCCCCACGTCCAATCACTGTCCAAATCTTGCCGCCTCAACATCTCCAAAATACACCCCTTTCTAACCAATGATACCACAAAGCTCTTAATTCACTCCCTGGTCATCTCTCGCCTTGATTACTGCAACTTCCTCCTCATTGGCTTACCTCTACATACTCTATCCCCCCTTAAATCCATCATGAATGCTGCTGCCAAACTCATCCACCTTACCAATCGCTCTGTGTCTGCTACTCCTCTCTTTCAATCCCTCCACTGGCTTCCTCTCACCCAACAAATTAAATTAAAATACTAACTAAATACAAAGCTATCCTGAACTCTGCCCCCAACTACATCACTGACCTACTCTCAAAATACCAACCTGATTGTCCTCTTCATTCTTATCAAGACCTCCTGCTCTCTAGCTCTCATCACCTCCTCCCATGCTCGCCTCCAGGACTTTTTTCAGATCCTCTCCAAGCCTATGGAACTCATTATCCCAATCTGTCCATTTATCTCCTACTCTATTAGCTTTTAGACTATACCTGAAAACCCTCCTATTCAGAGAAGCCTATCCTAACCACACCTAACAACTGTATTTTCATTTTGTCCACCTGGTCACCCCCCCCCCCCCCACCACAGCTACTACCCTTTGTTCTACTTAACCCTCCCTTCTAGATTGTAAGCTCTAATGAGCAGGGCCCTCTGATCCCTCCTGCATTTAAATTGTATGATCTTCCCTGATTTTCTAAAGCCCTGCACAAACTGTTGGTGCTATATAAATCCTGTATTATGTTAATAATAATAAATTCTATAGTGCTCATACACCATATAATACTTAGCACCTATATATACTCAAAGTTTCTTATGTACTTTGTGTACCATGTGTACATTAAATTGTAATACTAAACACATCCCATTAAATACAGGGAGTGCAGAATTATTAGGCAAATTAGTATTTTGACCACATCATCCTCTTTATGCATGTTGTCTTACTCCAAGCTGTATAGGCTCGAAAGCCTACTACCAATTAAGCATATTAGGTGATGTGCATCTCTGTAATGAGAAGGGGTGTGGTCTAATGACATCAACACCCTATATCAGGTGTGCATAATTATTAGTCAACTTCCTTTCCTTTGGCAAAATGGGTCAAAAGAAGGACTTGACAGGCTCAGAAAAGTCAAAAATAGTGAGATATCTTGCAGAGGGATGCAGCACTCTTAAAATTGCAAAGCTTCTGAAGCGTGATCATCGAACAATCAAGCGTTTCATTCAAAATAGTCAACAGGGTCGCAAGAAGCGTGTGGAAAAACCAAGGCGCAAAATAACTGCCCATGAACTGAGAAAAGTCAAGCGTGCAGCTGCCAAGATGCCACTTGCCACCAGTTTGGCCATATTTCAGAGCTGCAACATCACTGGAGTGCCCAAAAGCACAAGGTGTGCAATACTCAGAGACATGGCCAAGGTAAGAAAGGCTGAAAGACGACCACCACTGAACAAGACACACAAGCTGAAACGTCAAGACTGGGCCAAGAAATATCTCAAGACTGATTTTTCTAAGGTTTTATGGACTGATGAAATGAGAGTGAGTCTTGATGGGCCAGATGGATGGGCCCGTGGCTGGATTGGTAAAGGGCAGAGAGCTCCAGTCCGACTCAGACGCCAGCAAGGTGGAGGTGGAGTACTGGTTTGGGCTGGTATCATCAAAGATGAGCTTGTGGGGCCTTTTCGGGTTGAGGATGGAGTCAAGCTCAACTCCCAGTCCTACTGCCAGTTTCTGGAAGACACCTTCTTCAAGCAGTGGTACAGGAAGAAGTCTGCATCCTTCAAGAAAAACATGATTTTCATGCAGGACAATGCTCCATCACACGCGTCCAAGTACTCCACAGCGTGGCTGGCAAGAAAGGGTATAAAAGAAGAAAAACTAATGACATGGCCTCCTTGTTCACCTGATCTGAACCCCATTGAGAACCTGTGGTCCATCATCAAATGTGAGATTTACAAGAAGGGGAAACAGTACACCTCTCTGAACAGTGTCTGGGAGGCTGTGGTTGCTGCTGCACGCAATGTTGATGGTGAACAGATCAAAACACTGACAGAATCCATGGATGGCAGGCTTTTGAGTGTCCTTGCAAAGAAAGGTGGCTATATTGGTCACTGATTTGTTTTTGTTTTGTTTTTGAATGTCAGAAATGTATATTTGTGAATGTTGAGATGTTATATTGGTTTCACTGGTAAAAATAAATAATTGAAATGGGTATATATTTTTTTTTTGGTAAGTTGCCTAATAATTATGCACAGTAATAGTCACCTGCACACACAGATATCCCCCTAAAATAGCTAAAACTAAAAACAAACTAAAAACTACTTCCAAAAATATTCAGCTTTGATATTAATGAGTTTTTTGGGTTCATTGAGAACATGGTTGTTGTTCAATAATAAAATTAATCCTCAAAAATACAACTTGCCTAATAATTCTGCACTCCCTGTATGTGTTGGAAGGCAACATGGTTTAATAATATATTTCTGAAGTTTCACTGCCTGGTTGATACAGCCATTTGACCTAAGTTGGAAATTGTCATCTTGGAATGCCAGTACAGCAGGTTTACCCATCAGGGCTATGCAACTGAAGAATGCATATCAGAACCTTCCTCTGTAACAAAGGAGTCATACCCCCTGGTGGATATATAGAAGAAATGGCTCTAAGGTCCCCAGACCAAGGAGCCAAATACAAGGGGGGTTTTTGGGCCATGGTTGGACTATCGCGGTACTATTAGCAAGGTATGAAAATTAGAAGGAACAGGTAAATAATAACAAACAGTTTATTGAATTACAAAATCAATAAAAAACATCATTGGACAATAGAGAATTAAAAATACAATAAATGACCAACATAACACCAGTGTGGTAATCCCAGAAGGGGGAGAAGAACAGTGGGCTGAAAGTCGTATCGAACATCTTTACTAGTTTCGCGGCTAAAGCCGCTTCATCAGAAGAAAGTCTAAAATAAAATGACATGCGTCAAACAATTGAATATTGAACAGGGATTACAAGGGTAAATTGGGGAACAAAGGGCTCAGCTGCTCACCTAAAAGCCCCCGCGCGAAAGGCGGAGAGGGCCGTTGCCACCTCATGGGGTCCCGGATGGCGACGGAAGGGCACTGGTATGGACGATTTGGACCTACTCGTGGGGTAGGCGAGGTGAAAAAATATTAATCTCTTAGGTCTGGATAGTGGATGAAAGGGGGAAGTGCAAACAAGCGTGGTAACACCCGGTGAAAATTGTATAAATAAATGGTGATGTGAAAGAATGAGGGGGAAGTGCAGTGAGGCGATGGTTATGAACAGGTGGGCACAGGGAGGTTTGAGGGAAAGAGAGGAATTGAGGGGGACAGGGAGGGGGGAAAGGAAAAAGGGGGGAGAGAGGGGGGAAAAAAAGGGGGGGCAAAAGGCACGGAAGGGGGGGGCGGGCAAGGGGGGGGCAAATAGTGGAAAAAAGGGGGAATGGAAAAGGATGAAAAAAATGAAAAGGGAGGCTAGAGACAGAAAATGAGGGTGACATGGGGAAGGGGGGGGAGGGAACAAAAGATGGGGGGGATTACCTTGAATGCAAGGTTTGTGCAAGGTATGAGGCCCTTGTCCCTATCAACAAAGCACCCTCCCCATGTTGAGGGCAAGTGGCCTGGTATGGTTCAGGAGGGAGGGACACATGCCTGTCCCCCCCTTTCCTGGCCTGCCATGGCTGCTTGCTCGGATAAGGGTCTGGTATGGATTTATGGGGGACCCATACTCCATTTTTTTATTTTGAATTTTGGTTCGGGTTCCCCTTAAAATCCATATCAGACCTGAAGGACCTGGCATGGACTGGGGACGCACGCCTTTTTTTTCCCATTTATATTACTGGGAGCTGACAATACATTACAGCCACAAGCAATTTTAAATTACATTTTTTTCTTTAGAAATGTATTTTTTCTGTGGTACTGTAATAAACATTGGAAAGATGTGTTACTTTACAGGGAGAGTAAGGGGACCCCACATGCATGATATTTAAATGAATATTTAATTTTTATTGTTTCACTTTAAGCATTATTATCATCACTGCTCTTGAAAAAAATGTAATTTTTAAAACGTTTTTTTTTTGCATTGTGTGGCAGAGCGTCCCAGAGAGAGCCTGGGAAAGTCCTGTTCTGGGTTTATACCTCTCCCAGGCTCCTCTCTTATACGTTCAGGGAGCTCTGATCCAGGATCCACTACGGGTGTTGGCCCTCTCCCCCAGGCCAAATTAAGCTCACCTGAGAAGACAGCCATTGCTCTCTGTCCTGGGAAACACAGTTGGTACTGATCTGTGAGAGAGCAAGGAGGTTGGTAAAAAACTCTTAAGCCTTTGTGTGGAAACTGACAAGCTGTAGGCTTGCTCAGCCTGATAGTGAGGGCTTGTCATATTGTATAGTTAGTGCCGAGACACGGCTAGGCTTTTGTTTAATTATTTTTGTTTTGTTTTGTTTGCCCACTGTACAGCACCTGTAAATAAGACTTTGTATATAGCACCAATAAACACCCCACTGTTTGTCACTTATATTATGGACTTGGTATCTGTCCCTGCTCGTCCCAGGGAGCTTTTGTACCTGCTACCTATTCCCCAGCTTACAATTGATACATGTCCCCTGGGGCAGTACCCAAGTCCCCATAAACTTTATATGGCAATAACTTGCATATAAGCCTTTAGTCAGGGAGAGAAATGCTGATCTTCTGTTCATACAATGTATGAACAGAAGATTAGTCATTTCCCCATGTCAGTCCACCCCCCTAGAGCTAGAAAACACCCAAGGAACATACTTAACCCCTTCCCCGCCCCTAGTGTTAACCCCCGTCACTGCCGGTGGCATTTTTAGAGTAATCCAATGCATTTTTATAGCACTGATCGCTATAAAAATGCCAATGGTTCCAAAAATGTGTCAAAAGTTCCAGAAGTATCCGCCATAATGTCCCAGTACCGAAAAGAAAACGCTGATCGCCGCCATTACTAGTAAAAAAAAATATTAATAAAAATGCCATAAAAATACCCCCTATTTTGTAAAAGCTATAACTTTTGCGCAAACCAATCAATAAATGCTTATTGCGATCTTTTTTTTTAATGAAAAATATGTAGAAGAATACGTATCGGCCTAAACTGAGGAAAAAAAAAGTTTTTTTATATATTTTGGGGGATATTTATTATAGCAAAAAGTAAAAAATATTCACTTTTTTTTTAACCACTTGACCACTGGGCACGTAAACCCCCTTAATAACCAGACCAATTTTCAGCTTTCGGTGCTCTCACAATTTGAATGACAATTACTCAGTCAAACAACACTGTACCCAAATGAAATTTTCGTCCTTTTTTTCACACAAATAGAGCTTTCTTTTGGTGGTATTTAATCACCGTTGGGTTTTTTATTTTTTGCGCTATAAGAGAAAAAAGACTGAAAATTCTGTAAACAAAAAATTATTTTTCTTTGTTTCTGTTATAAAATTTGGCAAATTTAGTATTTTTTCTTCATTCTTTTGCTTAAATGTGAAAGATGAAGTTACGCCGAGTAAATAGATACCCAACATGTCACCCTTCAAAATTGCACACGCTTGTGGAATGGCGCCAAACTTTGCTACTTAAAAATCCCCATAGGCGACGTTGCAGGGTATTGTGGAGGTATTGTGGGGTATTGTGGGGTATTGTGGGGTATTGTGGGGTATTGTGGGGTATTGTGGGGTATTGTGGGGTATTGCGGGTATTGCAGGGTATTGCGGGTATTGCAGGGTATTGCGGGGCATTGCAGAGTATTGCGGGGCATTGCAGAGTATTGCGGGGCATTGCAGAGTATTTTGGGGCATTGCAGAGTATTTTGGGGCATAATTGCAGAGTATTTTGGGGCATAATTGCAGAGTATTTTGGGGCATAATTGCAGAGTATTTTGGGGCATAATTGCAGAGTATTTTGGGGCATAATTGCAGAGTATTTTGGGGCATAATTGCAGAGTATTTTGGGGCATTGCAGAGTATTGCACAGGGAGGGATGGCTGGATCTGTGACTGCATGTGTCACAGATCCAGCCTGCAGCAGCTGCTGCTGCATGCGCTCTCTCCCCTCTCCTCTCTCACACTGTACCGTTCGGTACAGAGAGGAGAGGGAGGAACCGGCGTCATCACATGACGCCGGTTTCTTTACTAGTGATCGCTCCGTCATTGGACGGAGCGATCACGTGGTAAATCGCCGCTATCAGCGGCGATTGACCGTGATCCGTGATCAGCCGGGTCCGGAGGACCCGGCGGTCACGGAGACTCCCGTGTGCGCGCGGGAGCGCGATTCTGGGAGGACGTACATTGACGCCCTCCCAGAGTTAAGCAACCGCCTTGTAGACGTATAGCACAAAAACTAAAAACCACAGAGGTGATCAAATACCACCAAAAGAAAGCTCTATTTGTGGGGAAAAAAGGATGCCAATGTCACATTAGAGCATCACTACACAGGTGATTCATTAAACAGAGCCTCCAACAGAGAAAGGAAAAACATTGCCTAAACAAATAGATATTTATTCAGAACAGAATACAACTACATCAAACTGCTAAAATGCTGCAATGCACATCAGCAAATCAGCGCATAGACACCTCCCATATTTTTTTTTTTTTCATTTTGGTAATTATTTCTTTATTTTTTAACCACTTAAGACCCAGACCAATATGCAGGTTAAGGACCTTGCCCCTTTTTGCGATTCGGCACTGCGTCATTTTAACTGACAATTGCGCGGTAATGCGACGTGGCTCCCAAACAAAATTGGCGTCCTTTTTGTCCCACAAATAAAGCTTTTTGGTGGTATTTGATCACCTCTGCGGTTTTTATTTTTTGCGCAATGAACAAAAATAGAGCGACAATTTAGAAAAAAATTCAATATTTTTACATTTTTGCTATAATAAATATCCCCAAAAAAGATATAAAAAAAACATTTTTCTTCCTCAGTTTAGGCCGATACGTATTCTTCTACCTATTTTTGGTTAAAAAAATAAAAATAAAATCGCAATAAGCATTTAACGATTGGTTTGCGCAAAATTTATAGCGTTTACATAATAGGGGATAATTTTATGGCATTTTTATCAGCGATTTTTTTTTTTTTTTTTTTTTTTTTTTTTCATGACTGTGACATTTTGGCGGACACATCGGACAATTTTGACACATTTTTGGGACCATTGTCATTTTCACAGTAAAAAGTGCTATAAAAATGCATTGATTACTGTGAAAATGACAATTGCAGTTTAGGAGTTAACCACTAGGGGCGCTGTAGGAGTTAACTGTGACCTCATATGTGTTTCTAACTGTAGGGGGGCAGGGCTGGACGTGTGACGTCATTGATCGTCTTTCCCTATATCAGGGAATAGACGATCAATGACACTGCCACTGTGAAGAACGGGGAAGGTGTGTTTACACACACCTCTCCCCATTCTTCAGCTCCTGTGACTGATCGCGGGACACCGACGGCGATCGGGTCCGCGGGTCCCGCGGCCACGGAGCTTCGGACCGGGTCACGTGCGCGCGCCGGAGGCTTTGCTCGTAAAGGCGATGTACATGCCTGTGCCCAGCCGTGCCATTCTGCTGACATATATCCGCGTTAGTCGATCCTTAAGTGGTTAACACAAGAGGAATTACTCCCTAGCAGCCCGCATGGTATCTGGTCCCTTCTGCTGACCTCAAGCCAAACATACTCATGTATACTGGACCTCTTCCACAGGGCAATCAATGCATCTACAGAGGTAGGAACAGCAGAGCACACCATCATGCTGGGCACACTTTAGCGGTCACCCGCTGTTAGTAGGGCATCCGACCTTGCGCAACTGCTCGCTTTTGGCCAAGGTTTTATTATTACAGGTGTCAATCTTCTGTGCATGTGTGCCATTCACCACCCCACGGTTAGCTGGGGACTCGGTGACTATTGGAGCCATCCTGAAGACTTCTGGACCGCCACAGAATGCTCTCAATACCCCCACAGCTGTCCCGCATGAGACCCAGTCACAGCGTCTTCCAAAAGGTAGGAGACTTCATAGGAAATGGTAATATGAGTGAGGAGGATAAAAAAAGGAACGCAGCCTTTGGCTCAGCCTGAAAATTTATGGGAGTGGGGTCCTATGGGGTAGGAGCAAGGGCGAGGTTACCCAAATGTAAGCTGCCATGGAGCCTTTTAGGAAAACAGTTTATGCATGTTTGAATGGTTGTGTGTGCCACCAATCTTTACAAGACACAAAGTAAAACATTATATTCCAAACTCTATTAATCCTTGCATAGCTAGCCAATTAATTGGTTTATATACATATATTTATATTCAGCTTACCTACTAGGGTAAACTATAGTTCAATAAGGTTTGAATGGTTGTGTGTGCCACCAATCTTTACAAGACACAAAGTAAAACATTATATTCCAAACTCTATTAATCCTTGCATAGCTAGCCAATTAATTGGTTTATATACATATATTTATATTCAGCTTACCTACTAGGGTAAACTATAGTTCAATAAGGGGTTAACTAGAAATCAATTATTATTAAGTATTACATAGTAAATGACATATAATATTAAGTATTACAAAAAAACACCCTTTTTTTTTTTTTTTTTTTTACTTATGAGGTTGCAATTAATTGACATCTGCAGATCAAACTCATCCCTTGAGCTACAGAAGAGTAGATATAAAAGTAACAATGTACTTAACAACACCTTTCAGAAAGAGAGGTATACTAAGAGTCATTTTTTTTTTTTTACAGCATCAGCTGCTAGAGCTGCTGTATTCACTCAGCAACTCACAACTTTGATTAACCAGAGCTGAGAATCACCAAGGAGTGGTGAGGGGGGTAGCGGCAGCAGGCCAGTAGGACTGGGCGCACTACACATGCCATGTGTACGTTAATACAATTTTTGGTGGTATGTGTGGCACACCCAGTGTCCTCAACTAGGTAGGCATGTTATTGAAAGACATTTTGAATTTTTAACGTTGACTCTTAAAGCAGGATTCCACCCACAATTTTTTCTTTTTTAAAAGTCAGCAGCTACTAACAGTGTAGCTGCTGACTTTTAATAAGGACACTTTCCTGTCCTAGGCGGCAGTAATGATGGGCCCCCGACGGCGATCGCTCGGTCCTAGCGCCTCCATCCTGACTAAGGGAAACAGGCAGAGAAGCCTTATGGCTTCACTGCCCGTTTCCTACTGCGCATGCACGACTCGCACAGTGCTTTGTGAATGGCCGGATGCCTCCTGGGATACACACAGTTCCCAGAAGGCAGCGCGTACCAAAACACCAGAAGACACGACAACGGAGGATGAAGAAGAAGAGGACCGCAGTGGAGGAAGAGGCAGAACAGCTACTTCTGCATAGCAACAGCCCTTTCTGGTGAGTATCATTTTTTTTTCTGATTTTCGGTGGAACTCCACTTTAAGCATTATTTATTTGCTGCATCTCGCTAAATAAAATGTAAACAAATATATATATATATATATATAACGGGCCAGATTCACAGTAGAAATACGCCGGCGTATCTACTAATACTCCGGCGTATTTTCAAATTTGCTGCGTCGTATCTTTAGTTTGAATTCTCAACCAAGATACGACGGCTTTAGGCTTCGATCCGACAGGCGTACGGCTTCGTCGCATTCTCTTACGTCATCGCTAGTCGGCTTTTCCCGGCGGATAGTTACGGCTGCTATTTCATGGCTTATATTTAGACTGCCCATGTTAAAGTATGGCCGTCGTTCCCGCGTCAAATTAAATTTTTTTTTTTTGCGTAAGTCGTCCGTGAATAGGAATGGACGTAACGCACGTCGCCGTTCAAAAGATTACGTCGGTGCGACGTCATTTCGCACAAAGCACTGCGGGAAATTTCAAAACGGACCATGCGCAGTACGTTCGGCGCGGGAACGCGCCTAATTAAAATGATACACGCCCCATTTGAATTAGGCAGGCTTGCGCCGGACGCATTTACGCTACGCCGCCGTAAGTTTACAGGCAAGTGCTTTGTGAATCAAGCACTTGCGCTTAAAACTTGCGGCGGTGTAACGTAAATGGGATACGTTAGACTGCCGCAAATGTACCCAAATCTGGCCCATAGTTTTTGCTTTGCTACATGTTAATCAAGGCAGTGTCACGATCCTTGCCTATTAGCCTAAAAAATGGGAATTAATATTTTTAAACATTTGACTTCAATATGGCCGGGAAATTTTAAGCTTCTCCTATAAGCAAATAATTTCCTTGTGCTTCAAAGCACAAATATAGCTCTCTTGTATAAGGCCAGGAAATGCGCACTGGTTTTGTCTCCAAGTAACACAAACACAGGTGCTGGTATCACGTTGAGCTTAGCAGAATCCTGTCTTAGAATGGGCAGCTCTGTTTATTTATACTGTAAACATAAATAACAAAAGAAGGTGGTGGCTTTACAATCAGCCAATCAGACATTTGTATTATTTCAAAACAACCAATCACACACACATATATTCAAATAGAATACCAGTGGTGATGTGTGCAGAGCCATGTGGCATGCTTTCTGTGAGATAAAGTGTCTTACAATTTGAACACTACAAAGATGGCTCTGAACATGACCGTGTGCACACCATCCCACTGCTACCAATGACGCAAACCATACTCAATCATGGCTCAGTGGGCCATATATTTTGGATGGTTATGCTATAGTTGCCATTTACGCAGATCTGTTTACTCTGAGTCATTAATGCAGTCTCAATGAAGTGGCCAGTCTCTTGGTGATGCATAAACAAACATCCCCAAAAGAGCAAACATATCTGCCATGACCACGGGAAGTTTTTCGCGACCAATGGTCTTCCACCAACGTCTGTACATTCGTATACGCTCACATGAGCGTATTACAGCAAAACCGACACTGGGAGACATCTGACAACATACATTAACCAGTTAACCACCAAGGTGGTTGCTTAACTGGGGGTCGCCGTTATTTAACGGCGCCCAGCAGAAGCAGTAATGCGCGCCGCCTCGGGCGCGCACACAGAAAATTCTACACAGATCACGGTAACTGACCGACAACAGCGGTCTTTTACCATGTGATCGCGCCGTCCAATGACGGAGCGATCACAGGTAAACAAACTGGCGTCATTTGATGACGCCGGTTCCTCCCTCCTCTCGCTGTACCAATCGGTACAGTGTGAGGAGAGCGCGGATGGCAGCAGCAGTGTGGGATGGATCTGTGACTATTGCAGTCACAGATCCATCCATCCCTGCATTAACCCCTGCAATACTCTGCCTTCCCTGCGCAATACTCTGCAATGCTCTGCCTTCCCTGCGCAATACTCTGCAATACCCCCGCGCAATACTCTGCAATACCCCCGCGCAATACTCTGCAATACCCCCGCGCAATACTCTGCAATACCCCCCGCACAATACTCTGCAATACCCCCCGCACAATACTCTGCAATACCCCCCACACAATACTCTGCAATACCCCCGCGCAATACTCTGCAATACCCCCCGCACCATACTCTGCAATACCCCCCACACAATACTCTGCAATACCCCCACACCATACTCTGCAATACCCCCGCACCATACTCTGCAATACCCCCGCACCAATACTCTGCAATACCCCCGCACCAATACTTTGCAATACCCTGGCCAATACTCTGCAATACCCAGAAAATACTCTGGGGAAAAAAATGTGTTTTAACCACTTCCCGCCCACGTCATATGAGGTCCTTGACTTTGTGCAGGGATATCTGAATGATGCCTGCAGCTACAGGCATCATTCAGATATCATTTTTTTCATCCGGCGATTCTCTACACCATAAGAATGATCATGGCGGCTGTTCCGCCTCTTGATCGTTCTTACGGGAGGCAAAAAGGGACGTCCCCACTCCCTTCGCCCTCCGGTGCTTCTTCTGACTCACCGCTGCGATCGAAGCCAGGATCGTTTTTTTTTTTTTGTTTTTTTTCAGGCTTCCCAGCCTAGAGGTGAGATGTGGGGTCTTATTGACCCCATATCTCACTGTAAAGAGGACCTGTCATGCTATATTCCTATTACAAGGGATGTTTCCATTCCTTGTAATTGGAATAAAAGTGATCAAAACATTTATTTTTGGGGAAAAACATGTCAAACTAAAATAAATAAAGTAAAATGAACAATAAAAATAAATATTTAAAGCGCCCCTGTTCCCGCGTGCTCGTATACAGAAGCGAATGTGTACGTAAGTCCCGCCCACATATGAAAACGGTGTTCAAACCACACATGTGGGGTATCGCTGCGAACGTTAGAGCGAGAGCAATCATTTTGGCCCCAGACCTCCTCTGTAACTAAAAACATGTAACCAGTAAAAACATTTAAAACGTCACCTATGGGGATTTTTAAGTAGCGAAGTTTGGCGCCATTCCACAAGCGTGTGCAATATTGAAGGGTGACATGTTGGTAACCTATTTACTCGGCGTAACTTCATCTTTCATATTATGCAAAAACATTGGGCTAACTTTAATGTTTTTTTTTTTAAAAAGCACAAAACTGTTTTATTTCCCCAAAAAATTTGTTCGAAAAATTGCTGTGCAAATACCATGCGCGATAAAAAGTTGCAACGACCGCCATTGTATTCTCTAGGGTCTTTGCTAAAAAAGCATATATATAATGTTTTGGGGTTCTATGTAATTTTCTAGCAAATAAATTATGATTTTTCCATGTAAGAGAGGAATGTCAGAATTGGCCTGGGTGTTCCAGAACGCCTGATGGTGCTCCCTGCATGTCGGGCCTCTGTATGTGGCCATGATGTGTAAAAGTCTCACACATGTGGTATCGCCATACTCGGGAGGAATAGCAGAATGTGTTTTGGGGTGTAATTTGTGGTATGCATATGCTGTGTGTGAGAAATAACCTGCTAATATGAAACTTTTGTGGAAAAAAAATAAAAATAAAAAAAACCTTGATTTTGCAAAGAATTGTGGGAAAAAATGACAACTTCAAAAAACTCACCATGCCTCTTTCTAAATACCTTGGAATGTCTTCTTTCCAAAAAGGGGTCATTTAGGGGGTATTTGTACTTTTCTGGCATGTTAGGGTCTCAAGAAATGAGATAGGCCGTCAGTACTTCAGATGTGATCAAATTGATCAATTTTCAGTAATTGGTACCATAGCTTGTAGACCTTATAACTTTCACCCAGACTAAATAATATCCAATTTTTTTTTTTTTTAACCAAAGATATGTAGCAGTATACATTTTAGGCCAAATTTATGAAGAAAAAAACATTTTTTGCACAATTTTATAATAGAAATGAAGAAAAATTTTTTTTTTTACAAAATTTTCATTCTTTTTTTCATTTATAGCGAAAAAAATAAAAACCGCAGAGGTGATCAAATACCACTAAAAGAAAGCTCTATTTGTGGGAAACAAAGGACACAAATTTCATTTGGTTACAGTGTTGTATGACTGAGTTATTGTCATTCAAAATGTGAGAGCACCGAAAGCTGAAAATTGGCCTGGTTATTAAGTGGGTTTAAGTGCCCAGTTGTCAAGTGGTTAATAAAAATGTCCACAACAAATAGGATTCAGATTCAGTACCCAAACTTTAGTAATGTTCTGTGAATCTGCCTTGAACTGAACATAGGTACCTTTGGCATATCCCTACTAGTTACATTGGGGGGGTTTATTTACTAAAGGCAAATCCACTTTGCACTTGGAAGTGCCGTCGCTGTAGATCTGAGGGGGACCCGCAAGGAAAATAAAAAACAGAATGTTTGTTCGTACATGATTGGATGATAAAATCAGCAGAGCTTCCCCTCATTTCAGATCTTCCCCTTAGATCTACAGGGACTGCACTTCCAAGTGCACTTGTAGCGCAGAGTGGATTTGCTTTTAGTAAATTAACCCCATAGTGTGTGTTTCTGCACAGCCAGGATTCATTTTTCCACCCTCACTGCAATGATGCTCTTAAATCGGAGGTTCACCCTAAATCTCAACTCGAGGTTATCCAGAACAGCTCATTAAGTACATTGACATTTCGCTATCCATATTTTTTTTTAGCATTTAAATACCTTGCATCTGTAGTAGTGTTGCTCACGAATATTCGCATTGCGAATATTCGACTCGAATATAGCATATTCGAGAAATCGCGCTATATTTCGAATTTCGCGGTGAATATTCGCAATTCCGAATATTCGCATTTTTTCAATTTGATTTTTAAAACAGATCACATCCTATCGACGTCTAAAAGCATTGCTGGTATGATTAGAGACCCTGGGCCGAGTAGCTAAGCTGAGGCGATCCTTTTATGTTGCCAAATTGAAAAAAAAAAATTGCGATTTTTCGCTATTGCGAATGCGAAAATGATTGCGAATTTTCGATAACTGTGGTAGGAGAACTCTGATTGTCTCTGATGCAAAAGGGGGGGGCTTTGTGTATGTGTATGTTATGAATATTTGTATGTTTGATATTATTATTTTTTGTAAGAAGGAAAAAATTGCGCATACCTTAAAAAAGGGGAGAATACAGCAGCAACTCAAAAATGTTATACAACATAAATTAATACAAGACAGAAAATGGAGTCGCTCTACAAGAATAAAAAATATGTCTAGTGACAAGACATGTGGGCAAATTATAAAATAAGCAAGCGCAAATAACTTGTGAAATACACAGTGAAACAAATATATAAAGAAATATAGTCCCAATAATAGAAAAATAATCTTTCATAAAAATGTCTTTGATATGTGAAGTGAAAAAAAGTCCAAAGCATGCAGCATGAACGTGTTCAATCTTCAAGGTGTTTGATTGACAAACGGCTGTGACAGATGGATAGAGTAAAGAATCACCACCAATGCAAAACACTTTTTATTTTCTATTGTAAAATATCAAGAATATTCTGAGCCAATCAGAGTGCTCCTTCCGCATTTGCCGAATATTCGCAATTATTTTGTATTGTAAAATATCAAGAATATTCTGAGCCAATCAGAGTGCTCCTTCTGCATTTGCCGAATATTCGCAATTATTTTGTATTGTAAAATATCAAGAATATTCTGAGCCAATCAGAGTGCTCCTTCCGCATTTGCCGAATATTCGCAATTATTTTGTATTGTAAAATATCACGAATATTCTGAGCCAATCAGAGTGCTCCTACAGCATTTGTCGAAATTGCGCAATAAATATCGCATTCGCATGTTGCGATATTTCGATAAAATATCACGAATATTCTGAGCCAATCAGAGCGCTCCTCCAGCATTTCTCGAAATTGCGCAATAAATATCGCATTCGCATGTTGCGATATTTCGATAAAATATCACGAATATTCTGAGCCAATCAGAGTGCTCCTACCGCAGTTATCAAAAAATCGCAATTATTTTCGCATTCGCAATAGCGAAAAATCGCAATCATTTAATTTCGATAAAATATCACGAATATTCGAATTTAGCGAATATATCTCGAATATTCGAATATATATTCGAGATATATCGCGAAATCGAATATGGCATATTCTGCTCAACACTAATCTGTAGTTAATTGCAGACACTTCCGGGTATCCCTCCCGCAGGAGTGGGCTTGTCTCTTCCAATTCTCAGCGCCCCAGTGTTTGCTTGGACTAGTTCGCAATGTCTCCTGGGAGCACAGTGTCATGCTTCCCAGAAGACAATTTCCAAGAAGTATTTGCTTGTGGGCTTCACGCTGCCCACAAGCAAAATGGAAAATGCCACCAGGAATTTTTATAAATTATTCTTTGCTGCCAAATGAGTCTGCGGAGGAGTAGGAAGCTTAAACATGTGAGTACAAGCTTGCCTACATTAAAACACTTATAGGTAGATTCAGGTAGGGGCGCGCTAATTTGCGGCGGCGTAGCCTAGCGTGTTTACACTACACCACCTTAAGTAAGAGAGGCAAGTACATGATTCACAAAGCACTTACCTCCTTACTTAGGGCGGCATAGTGTAAACGCGGCGGGCGTAAGGGCGCCCAATTCAAATGGGTTGGAGGGGGGCGTGTTTAATGGTAATGAAGCTTGACCTCACGTTTTTGACGATTTTTTCTGATACTGCGCATGCGCCGGGCGCCTACATTTCCCAGTGCGCATTGCGGCTAAGTACGTCGTACGGGCCTATTGATTTCGACGTGGACGTAAACGACGTAAATCCCGATTTGCGGACGACTTAAACAAACGACGTAAAAATTTCGAATTTCGCGGCGGGAACGACGGCCATACTTGACATTACTATTCCACTAGGGCCTAGCTCTAACTTTACGCGGCCTATCTCTTACGTAAACGATGTAAAAGTACTGCGTCGGCCTGGCGTACGTTCGTGAATCGGCGTATCCCCTCATTTACATATTCTACGCCGACCGCAATTGAAGCGCCACCTAGCGGCCATCCAAAATATTGCAATCTAAGATAGGACGGCGCAAGCCGTCGTATCTTAGATATGTTTAAGCGTATCTCTTGAGCATACGCTTAAACATAGGTTGGCTTAGATTCGGAGTTAGGTCGGCTTATCTACTGATAAGCCGGCCTAACTCTTTGTGAATCTACCTATTAAAGTTAGCATGAAAAAAAAAAAAAAACTACGGGCCGCAGAACCCCCGCTTTAAACATGTTTTTCTTTGTTCTATTTATTTCAACTTTAATAGGAAAACCCACCCATTTTCTCTTCCTTATCTAATTGATATTAAATTGGTTTTGCAATTGTTCTACTGGCTTTCACAAGAAAAAAAAATGTTATCTTGTTTTTCACACAGCTCCTAGTAGACACATTCAGCAATTTTAGCTTTCATTACAATTTCCTTTTTGTTCAGTGTGACTCATTCATTACAATACAGCATGTACCTTGACCTCATTATCGCATGTCTTCTTTCTGTACACCCCTGTTATCTCATTTTATATGATTTCAAATGTACAAATAGAAAATGTTTAAAAAAGTTGAATTCAAAAATAAAAAACAGCGCATCAATTTCAATTTCCTTTAAAATGAAGACGGGCAGCTAAAGTCACAGATAAAATATGTAAACTACCTACCCAAAATAAATAACAATTTTACTCAGTTTTCTAATACAGATGTTCTTGGGGGATGGTAAAAAAAAATGTACCTGTGTCTTATAAGTAGTTGTGAGATGCAGTAACCCACCATCAACTGTCCCCCTCTGTAATGCTTGTCTGCACCATCCATTTCCCCCTTTGTAATGCCTATCCCAATCAACAGTCCCCTCCCTTCCCCCCTCCTTTGTTCTGTTTGTTTTTTGCTTCCACTGACATTGATGCAGGAAAAAAAATTCATTACACTGATGCCAAGCATTTTTCCTTGCCTGCTATTAGCATTATCTTGTGCGTACATCAAAGACAGCATATGTGTGCAGTGTGCCATTTAAAGTGAATCATTCCCCTTTAAGGCACTCCAATGTTACACACAATACTGCCATACCCACTAATCACTATGGAACACCAAGCATGCAGAATATGTCTCTGTTTTCTATCCCTGGGTGCCCGAAATCATTCATAACCTTAGTCATGCGTTGTCACACTCTTTTGACATTTCAACCGTAAAGCCAGACAGACCACCCGTATAGGGAATGTTCACATTTACATATTGTTTAAATATTAATTCAAATGGGGCATGATTTTTCAGATTTACCTAGAAAGGGGGTGTGGCTAAACGTTCAGGTGGTATGTTAGAGTGCCCTAGTTACCTTATTGTATAGGCTATATATATGTATATATTCTTGTTACTATAACATAGTTAACAAAATTCTCAAAAAATTTATTGGGACACTTTTGTCTGTAAGTAAAGGTGGAATGCTTGCCATTTATTTGTAGGCGTGAGGTGTAGCGGGGGGGGGGGGGGGGGGAAGAAAGAATGGAAGAGAGCTCAGATCCTACACTATAATAGCAATATGTGTTTTCCAGAAAGTTTAACAATCAGCAGATAAAGATACTCCAAACACCTGTTGTTATCGCTTCAATCATTACAGCACCATGGTTGATATGACGTCAGGATGATTGAAGTGCATTATTTATATTATAACATTGTAATATAAATTTAAATAGTTCAACACTCACCATAATGCAGAATTAGTGAGAGCCCTAAGCGTGTCAACTCAGATGCAGCGCTCACTTGTCACCAGATGCAGCTTGTCACCAGATTTTTTTTTAAGATGTCACCTCCATGCTGCTGTATCTGTGATTTGGTCACCGTGCCATTTAGAGAAGATCAGCTCTCGGGGAGATCAAAGGGAAGAAACAAGAGGGGGAGCTTGAGTGGCAATTAAAGCGGCTGCCAATAGAAATGGAGCTGCCACCAGCCCCCTACCCTGCCCAACAGTCTGGCCTACAACAGGTCATGGACCGACAGCAGGCCGTGGAGCAGAGGGTTGGCGGCAGCTACATTTCTATTGGCAGTCTCTTTCATTGCCACCCCGGCTCCACCTCTTGTTTCTTCTCCACGAGAGCTAGTCTTCTGTAAAATGGCGGTGGAGACAAATTCGCCAGTGCTGGCTCAGGACTTCTAGCAGCGATTCTGGCTATATTAACCACTTCCATACAGGGCTGTTATACACACATCCATACCAGGCCTATTCTGGCACTTCTCTCCTACATGTACAAATCATAATTTTTATGCTAGAAAATTACGCAGAACCCCCAAACATTATATATGTTTTTTTAGCAGACACCCTAGGGAATAAAACGGCGGTCATTGAAACGTTTTATCTTGCACGGTATTTGCGCAATAATTTTTCAAACGCCTTTTTTTTGGAAAACAATTGTTTCATGAATTCAAAAAAATAACAAAACAGTAAAGTTAGCCCAATTTTTTTGTAAAATATGAAAGATGATGTTACACCGAGTAAATAGATACCTAACATGTCACGCTTTAAAATTGCGCACACTCATGGAATGGCGCCAAACTTCGGTACTTAAAAATCTCCATAGGCAAAGCTTTGAAATTTTTTACAGGTTACCAGTTTAGATTTACAGAGGAGATCTAGTGCTAGAATTGTTGCTGGCACTCTAACGCACGCGGCGATACCTCACATATGTGGTTTAAACGGCGTTTACATATGTCGGTGGGACTTTTTGTGTGTGTGTTCGCTTCTGCGCGAGAGCTACTGGGGACAGGGGCGTTAAAAAATATATATTTTTTTTTTTACATATTTATTAATTTTTTTACACTTTTTTTTTTTATTTTATTTATTTTATTATCACTTTTATTCATATTACAAGGAATGTAAACATCCCTTGTAATAGGAATGTGTGTGACAGGTACTCTTTATGGAGAGATGCGGGGTCAATAAGACCGCACATCTCTCCTCCAGGCTGGAAAGCATGAAATCGGTGAAAAAAAAATTCACCGATCTCATGATTACTGTTGCTTGGCAGCCGCAATTGCGGCTTTGTTTACTTACGGGGACCCGGCCGTGACGTCATCACATCTCGCCCGGGTCCTCCGACGGTCATAGAGATGACTGGTGACCATCTGGTCACCAGTCATCTCTATGCTTCCTGCCAGCGCCAGACGATTCGTTCTCTGGGCCCCCAATGGCACGGGAGAGCCCGGAGAAGCACCGGATGGCGGCGGGAGGGGGGGATGTAAGAACGATCTAGCGGTGGAATCGCCGCTATGATCATTCTTACGTTGTGCAGAATTGCCGGCAGAAGAGAAGGATATCTGAATGATGCCTCTAGCTGCAGGCATCATTCAGATATCCCCCCGCAAAGCCCAGGACGTCATATGACGTCCACCCGGATCGTTAGAGGTCCTTTGTGGACGTCATTTTACAATGGGCTGGTATGGATGTGGTTAAATGGGACAAAGCCAATTTACTGAGAAAATCTGGACTAATTAATAATATTATTATTGATGAATGAACAGGCCTGGGTTCAGTTCACTGGATGATCAACAAACCCAGCCTGAAATTCAAAAACCCAAACACAGCACTTGTACCCCACTGAAGTCTATAGGAGCCAAATCTTTATTTTTTATTTTTTAGGGCTCCTTTCAAGGCCAATTTGTAAAATGTTGGAAACAAGTTTCAATGTTTTCCTGTCTTGCTGGTTAATAAATGTGTTCAATTAAGTTTGTGATTATCATGCATCAGTTGCACTAATGGATTGATTAATATATACAGTACATGCTGTCTTGAGTAAGATATGGCTACATCCATTGGAATGGTTCAGGATACACAAAGTATCTGATATGAATTTTAAGGGGGACCCTACACCTCAAAATCCATATCAGACCCCTTGGTTCTATGCACACTGGGCTTAAAAAAACACCTGGGCCCAGGTTCACAAAGGACTTACGACGGCGTATCTCCACGTATGTCGTCGTAAGTCCGAATGTGCGCCGTCGTATCTACGCGCCTGATTCTTAGAATCATTTGCGCTTGAATTCGGCCAAGATACGAGCGGCGTAAGTCTCCTACGCTGTCGTATCTTGGGTGCATATTTACGCTGGCCGCTAGGTGGCGCTTCTGTTGATTTCCGTGTCGAATATGCAAATGAGCTAGATACGCCGATTCACAAACATACTTGCGCCCGGCGTATTAAAATATGCTGTTTACGTAAGGCGTCCGACCGGCGTAACTTTACCCCTCATAAAGCAGGGGTAAGTCATGTTAGGTATGGACATCGGAAACGTCGGAACAGCGTCGTATTTTACGTCGTTTGCGTAAGTCGTACGTGAATGGGGATGGGCGTAGGGTACATTCACGTTGACTAAGCATTGAGCCGGCGTAATTTACGGAGAACATTTTTACGTGATACTGAGCATGCGCCGTGCGTTAGGTGCGTCATTTACGTGGGGTCACGATTCATTACCATACAACACGCCCCTTACCAGCCTACTTTGAATTAGGCGGGCTTACGCCGGCCCATTTACGCTAACGTAACTTAGGGCGCAAGTTCTTTGTGAATACGGTACTAGCCTCTCTAAGTTACGGAGGCGTAGCGTATATGAGATACGCTACGCCCGCCTAAACTTAAGCCAATCTTTGTGAATCTGGGCCCTGTTCTCTTTGGAGTAGAAAACGCTCATATAGAGCATTTTTTTTTGTAAAAAAAAAAAGTTTAGATGAGTTTAGGAGAGTTTTACGTTCTCTCTGCCAGTGAGCTCCAATCAGAAATGCGAATGAGAATGTTGATCTCAAAATATGCCTGTAAACGCCTTAATGTGCATGGACGCATAGGATAACATTGAGTTGCTTCTACAGGCAGGACACAACTCCTGTAGAAGCAACTTTTTTTATGCCAGTGTGAATGGAGCCTTGGAAAGGATAAGGTGCTGCCAGGAATTTGTGTGTGTGTGTGTGGGGGTCTTTTTTTATTTTGTTGTTGTTGTTGTTGTTATGCATGGGATCCTTCATGAAATCCATACCAGACCCTTATCCAAGTGTTTTTATTGTTTCTTTTAAATCGGGGCATGTGGCCTGGTATGATTCAAGAATGGAGCTGGGAGGACACATGCTCTCTCTCCCTCCCCTGAATGCCTGGATAAGGGTCTGGTATGAATTTTGAGAGGGACTCAACGCAACAAAAACAAAACGAAAAATCTACATGGGGTCTCCCCCAGAATCCAGATCAGACCTTATCCTTGATTAGAGCCTGGTATCAATTTCAGGTGGGAGGGGGGCGACCTATAATTCTATATCAGACCCTTCTGGTCTCCTGAATAATGCAAGGCCCCATGCCCTCACTATGAAAATGGTAGCTTGCCAAGGGGGCCCCCTATGAAGAATGAATGTACCTTTTCCCAACAGATACAATAATCTGTCACAAGCCCCAACATTTGTGATGTAGAGGTGCAATTGGATTCTATATGGGACCTATGACACCATTTAGGAATCCCAATAGAAACACAACATTTATATTTGAGAATTCTTTGTTTGTTGCAGACCTTCTGCATACATGGCTTGCCTAAAAAAAAAAAAAAAACACATAGCTGTACCTTGTTCCTTCCATACTGCAGCCACTATGCCCAATTAAATCATATGGCTGGTTGCCAATTTAACAAAGGTGCCTGTACTTTGTATATGTAATGTTTTCAGTTCAAATAAGTGTCAAGAACATAACTCAGAATTTATATCCAGAGAGTAATTTAGTCATCCTTATCCAATCATCATGGAATGTATCAAGGTAGATACTGGTTGTCCAAAATCAGAAAAAAAACATTACAGAACAAGTCCAGTTTAGTGTGACTAACCACTACCAGCTATACTAAGACCTTGGTAAATGAGGACATTTAGATTTGTCATTCTTTTGTAGCATTATGTTAAAAAATGCACCAAGAGTTTTTAAAAAGCCTTTACATCATCATGCTTTGTTGTAGAAACGTAATTATATATATATAATCACAAATAAGAGTGTGTCCATGCTAGGGGGCAGACTGGCTAATTAGGATTTGGTTATAGCAGCTTGTGCAGGTACTGGAATAAACCTCAGAGACGACACAGAGAGCTTTGAGGAATCTTGATGAGGCAGTAGAAGTAGACAGGCAGGATACCTTCTGGCACCAGTGGGGGAGACCTCAGCATGCCCACTCATTCAGCAAAGATGAGAGTTTTCTAAAGGACAGAGGCAAGAAACTGCCTCATCCTCTCAAGTGCACCCTGCAAGCTCCCGAGTTGTGGCCCTCTGACTCACCTAAGCAGTATTAAGTCTTAGATGACAAGGTATTGGAAGCTTGACCTGAGTAGAAATATTTAACAATTGACAAGCAAGAGCAATGTCATTGGTACAACCGTTTTGGCCACCCTGAAACAAGGGTATAATATTATCACTGTTCATGGCTAGTGAAGAATAAGGCCCAGGACAAAGACAAAAACATGGCAGCATATCACAGGTGAGTCTACATGTCATCAGCCCACCACCTCTGGCGATTATGAAAATAGTGTGATCTTCAATAGGTAGAGGACCAGTATATATACCAAATACCAGCATAAACAATTTTTATAGACCTGAAAAAAAAAAAGAAGAAAAAAAAAAAAAGAGAGGGGGCTGCATAAAAAGAAAATGGTAGAAGAGGGGATGAGGGAAGGGTAGGGTATGCAGGAAATGCTAGGTAGAGGAGAGAGGAAAGGGATGCTCAAGCCCCCCACAGACTCTGTGTTGCCTCATTTAGATAGCTGACTGGTGCATTTAACCTGTGGGTCCCAATGTTTGTCAAATCCAGCCTGTTTGTTCCTTAAAAGGCTAGCTAGTTTTTTTTTTTTATTGGAGCATGATCCAAGATATTGAATTTTTTGGTGGTAGCATCATTTGTTACCAGAGTTTTTTTTTTTTTTTGTAATTTTTTTTTTTTTTTTTTCTTTTTAAGTGTATTTTGTGCGTGTAACTGAGAGAGGAGCCGGACTGCAGGAGTTGGGAGTAGGCAGGCCTCCCCCAGAGGCAATCTGCCACCTTTCTCCATGCCCCGGGTGGCAATGGCGGGTGTGTGAGGGGGTCCTCCCACACAGCCCGCCCTACCTGCTCCGCTTTGAAGCCCAACGGGGCAGAGGGACTCCCCATAAGGGAGTGAGAGGATTTGCCCGCTCAACCAGCCCCGTTAGTCCTTCGCCTCTCTTTTTAGAGACCGCGTGGTCAAAGTGCGTGCATGTTAACCCAATTTCGAGTGCATGTAAGTGTGGTGGTTTTTGTGGGAGGGGGGTGGGCGTACTAAGCGCAAGCTTACCTCGCATAGCACACCCACCGGGAGCCGGGCTGAGACCACCAAACTCAGATACCAGAGTTTTTTACGCTCGCGATAGTTATCGTGTCAGGTAGGAGAATAAAGAAAATGAGAGTTTGTGAATGTCTGAAAGGTCACTGAAAAGCATTTAGAATGTCTTAGAATTTTGGGCTATATTGACATGTTAAGTTTGTTGGTCACTGAGTAAATAAGGGTAAATATTCTGATCCAGAATCACTGGAACGTTGGACAGGACCACCAAACATGATGACCTTCTCAAGTCTGCCAACATGCATAGGTACTGTCAATGGTCACTTTGAAGATATGCCCCCCCAACAGTTTTACTTGCAATCCATGCTCATACGTCTCTCACCCCGTATCACCAGCTGCAGGCATCCACCCTGTTAAGTCCTGGTTTTGAAAAGTGTTAAAGCCTTTTAGGGTGGATGACTTTACAGCCTATCCTGTACCCAAGTGCTCCCACATGGGGTAGGTTATATGCTGCCTCCCATTACCAGAAAGCCTTGATCCTTAACAGCAAATGGCTCCTTCCTAACAGGGTGGCAGTAGGGAAGAACCGACTGAGAAATATTCCTTACTGAGGGCATAAGGTCAGGGGTAGGCTTTCAGAAGGCACTACCACTTTATCCTAAATGTGCAATGTGGGAATATTTGTTTGAAACCAAGGAGAGTAGTTCTTTTAACAAGGCCAAAAATCTTTACATACATATCTAAAAAAGCATAAAAATATACATTCCCATTAATTTAGAAGTGTGCTGTGTTCGCATATGTAATCGTATATGTTTTATTTTTCCACAGACATCAAAAATAAATCATTATTGCACCCTGCATGGTAACTATATAACAGCCTTTTCAGCAGTATCCATGCTCACATGGAGTGCTTTGATGACATCATGTTTATAGAGAAAATAAGATGTCTGGCAAGTGATCATTATGTTGGTAGTTTGACCTATGCCCCAACACTTATAAGTTTGAAAATAAATATTATAGTCTTTAAGTTAACTTCAATCTAAACTTTGGTAAGCAGTTGAACTGTCATCATGACACTTGAACTTAGTGATTGATGTAGTATGTTTATAGCTTACCTAAGAGGGTTTCTGTTTAGATATGATACTGAAGCATCTGTTATTATAAAAATAACACATTACTTAAACAAACACATCAAGTACTTTCCTACTTTTCTTCCACTATGACACTCAACAGATTTGTTGACATCATTGTGCCTTTTAAAAGTTTTCTCAATGTTTTCCCAAATGCAGTGACTTTAGAAGTGTTCACATTTTTACATATATAAGTTTTGCATAGCTGTAGTTTGTTCCAGTGTTAGTATTACTTTACTTTATGTGAATGTAAGTGCTTTGATTAGGCAACTACGATTGACGTAACAATGTACAGGCTTTACCATAAATGTCTTGTAAGGTATTTATGGCTGTATGGTGACACATGGGGTTATTTACGAAAGGCAAATCCACTTTGCACTACAAGTGCACTTGAAATTGCACTGAAAGTGCACTTGGAAGTGCAGTCGCTGTAAATCTGAGGGGAAGATCTGAAATGAGGGGAAGCTCTGCTGTTTTCACCATCCAATCATGTGCAAGCTAAAATGCTGTTTTTATTTTCCTTGCATGTCCCCCTCGGATCTACAGCAACTGCACTTCCAAGTGCGCTTTCAGTGAAATTTGTAGTGCAAAGTGGATTTGCCTTTTGTAAATAACCCCCACAGTGTCGTTCTTGCTAACAATACATTCAATAACTGCATCAAAAATATGTGTCTAATGCTCTACTTATATTTTTCTGCTGTGTCCAGCTGATACTTGCTGAAGAAGAATATAGCTGATACCTGCCAAAATATATTACTATACAAATGGCTTCTTTATTGCATCCAAGCAGATGTCATGCAATTCTCCCAGCATTTTCTATAGCAACCTATTAAAAAAGCACTGTTGCCAAATGGTTTTTGGGTAATCTAAATTAAGTAGAGATATGTGTGTGTGTGTGTGTGTGTGTGTGTATATATATATATATATATATATATATATATATATATATATATATATATATATATATATATATATATATGGCTGTGTCTGTATATGAATATAAATATATATATATATTCTAATTATGAATATATTTCTCTGAGTAGGGGCTCAAGACATTTCAGTGAGAGTACAAAGTTTATTGTTCATTTAGCATGCTAATTCATGGCATTTAGTACATAGCCAAGCCTTTGTTTGATACCAGACATTTAGAACAAGTGATAATTACCAATACTGGGATCTAGAAACATGAACTGTAGAGACAGAACGTTTAAAAGTTTTGTTTGTTGTATATCATTTCAAATGAAAGATTACACATAAAACCACTATTTTAGGTGTGGCCGAGTCTCATATTCTCAACTGGCCACAAGGGGCCATCTGTTGCCTGATGGTTTTATATCCATTAACAGCTGTATATAAAATTGCAATTTGATATATATATTTCAGGTAGAAAGAAATGTATAGTATTGAGTGATGTGTATTTTGTACAGTAATTAGCTACAACTTCAAAGGGTGGCCTTTTGTTTTCCTGTTTACATCGCACATGGGCTGTAAACAAAAGCCTGCTGTGACTCATCCAATCAGGCTGTGCCCAATATACATTTACTAGGTACAGTGACCAATTAGGGAGAATTTTATATTAACCACCTTACAGAAAGGAGGGGGGATATATAATGCTTTGTAGGCAAGCTAAGTGCTCTTCAGAATTGGGAACAGAAAGCAGCCACCATGGGCTGACCTGAAGTTACCAGGTAATCTAACTCGATACTTGTATCTTATATTGTATTGTAGATATGGGCGTTGTGGGTAATTTGTAAATACCATGTAAGCCAGGGGACCTACACTGTACATTGTGTTGTAAATACTGTCTGGTGTGTAATTTATATATATTATGTAACCCTATCAATAAATGTCTATTGCTGATTGAACTACCTCTTTTGTACAAGATCTCTCAGAGATAGATATGTGTATGGCCATACGACTACAATGATTGAGGTGTATGCACATAATCACATGACTAGTTAACAGCACCTTTGGAATCCAAATGTAAAATATGAAATCATGTTTTTTCAAATAAAAGTGTTGTGTGGCCTAATAAAAAAATATGTACCGGTATTTGTGTGTATATATACAGTACCTTGAAATTTTTCATATTTTGTCATGTTACAACCAAACACGTACATTTTATTGGGATTTTATCATATAGACCAACACAAAGTGACACATAATTGTGAAGTGGAAGGAAAATTATACATGGTTTTCCAATTTTTTTACAAATAAATATGTGAAAAGTGTGGCGTGCATTTGTATTCAGCCCCTCTGAGTCAATACTTAGTAGAACCACCTTTTGTTGCAATTACAGCCGCAAGTCTTTTTGGGGATATCTCTACCAGATTTGCACATCTAGAGAGTGACATTTTTGCCCATTCTTCTTTGAAAAATAGCTCAATCTCTGTGAGATTGGATGGAGAGCGTCTGAACAGCAATTCTTTTAAAAGTTGACGGGCTAAGGAGGAGCATACAAGAATGTATCTACAATTGCCTTAACTACCAAGTGACCTCCAAGAGCCTGTAGAACCTGGGATTTGGAGGATCATTCGCTCAAAGCCATCAGGATCTGAGTTTATATGCAAAATACCCCTGCAGGGGGTTAAAGAAGCTGGTGAGCGGGGAACCAAGAGGGGGAGGACGAAAGTCACCTGCTAAGTTTGCCACAACGAGCACTATTCACTTTGGAACTTTTGTTGGTCGTTTCATTCATTTTTTTTATGCAACTTGCCTGTTTTTGGACAATTTTGAGCAATATTACATGGACAGATCACTGTTAATTACAATTTTCACATACATTATGTGGTTTGGATTATTGGCTATATTAATTTGTATTTTTACCAATTTTTCACCGATTAAAGGAGTTGTATAGAGGGTATAGATACATAATAGTTAACTGATTCCTTTTAAAAATGATTAAAAATAGATAAAAATCAATCATAATGTACCTACAGTTTTAGTTTTGTTTTTGCATGCTGTTTCCTGCTTCTGTGATGTACAGAGCCAATAAAGGGCAGTGATGGTTTGTAAAACGAAACTGATTGGTGCTGAGGGGTTTTAGACACACAGTAATCACAACTCCTTGATTAGTGACGACAGAGAGAAAGCTCCCAGTACTGTGGTTATCAGGAAACAGACAACCAGGAAGTGTGGAGATCAGAGAAGAATTACAGCAACTTGAGATCAAAAATGAACAATGAGGACATGAAAACAGCACTGCATTAAGGTAAAGGAAGCTATTAAGATAAAAAAATAAATTTCCTTTACAAACCCTTTAACCTCCCTGGCGGTATGATTCTTTCAGAAAAAAGATGCTGAAAGCGGTACTATTATTTTGCATGGAAATTTGGCGTTTTAGATTGCAGGCCTGTAATTCTTAGGAATAACTCACCTAAATCTGTCCAAACCAGAGTCTCTAGTAGACTATGATGAAGTTTGAAACACAAAATCATAAATTATAATATAATAAATAATAACCAATAATAATTTAATAATAACAATACTTTTTATTTAATAAATCTTAACAAATAATATATTCAGATACTCCGATTTTTTGGGGGGTCAAACAAGGGTGCAAAATAATTATTCAGTAAACGTTTCGGGTATGAACATTTTTAAAGCAAGGTACAGCGCAAAGTCCAATGTCGCAGTCGGCACAATAGAAACGCTTTTCTTTACGTATTTTTCTTCCGTTTTTATCGCATTTAAAGCAGCAAACCACACACATCCTTGTGGGTGCTGTTTTTTTTTTCAGTAGGTGGAATGTGGTCCAAAAAATGACAACCAGTCAGTTGTTCAGGGTACACAACACCAGCAGCCCGACGTCCAGATCGGTTTACCGGCATTGGTGTTTGGTGCTTCAGAAAGATTTGTTCTGCCACCTTCCACACAAAGTCCGCATGGGCTAAAGGCCTGTCAGTTTTTTTTTTCATCAGGATGAAGGAATTCCAGAGACATTATTCTACAAGATGTTGGAAAAAAATTTTATAGTACTTTTTCTGCTGCTTCCTCATCGCTGGGTAAAAGGTCATGGCCTAGTCAGCCCTGTCCACACCTCCCATCGTGTTGTTGTAGTCCAACACAACCTGTGGCTTAATAACATCCTTGCCACCTTTGGTATGCACCATGATGGTCGAGGTGTTATGGACTGTGCTCATAAGGGAAATGTCTTTTTTGTCCCGCCACTTCAGTGCCAACATTTTCCCTTTTTGCCATGCAGCTACTTCTCCTTTCCCAAGCTTTTTGCTGGGAAATGCTGACGGCATGTTACGCCGGTTAGGCCTCACGGTTCCATAAGCGTCCGTCTTATTTTGGATAAGGAACTCGTACAGTTCTGGAAGGTATAAAAATTGTCTGTGGTGACACAGTAGCCCTGGTTCAGCAAGGGCTCTATCAATGAAAGAACGGAAGCGGTTGCCAACCCAAAACCGCTGAATCGCTCGCAGAACTTGGTCCCTTTCCCAGTGTATACGACTGAGTTCCAGATATATCCAGAGCTGGATTCACACAGCATAAAAGATTTTATGCCAAAGCGAACGCGCTTTGATGCAATGAACTGTATCCAGCTGAGCCGACCTTTGTAGGCCATGAGACTTTCATCGATGGTAATGTCTCGCTCAGGAATATAGGTCCGCTGGAAGTTCTGCAAAATAAGCTGGTAAACCTCCCAAATTTTTTTCAGCTTTGGAGCTGGATGAGAACGCTCATCAAAGTCTTCATTATTTGCAAAGTGCAAATATTTCATGATCAATGAAAATCTATACTCCGACATCACGGTTCCAAAAAAAGGTGTGGCCAATAATTTGTTGGTGGACCAGTACCATTTTTGCAGGTGTTTCCCCACCACTCCCTGTAAAATGGTGAGGCCCAAAAACTTCCAAATGTCGTCGCTGGTTACAGGCTCCCATTTTCTGCGCCTTGAAAATTGCTGAGGAGTAGCAGCTTGTTGTTCTTGGTATCGATTTGTCTCAATAACAATTTTGGCGATCACTTCATCTGTCAAAAAAAGTTGGAGGTATTCCAGGGGATTGTCATCAACGTCCACTTTTATCCCAGGTGCTCCTGTAAATGGAAATCTTGGGGGCGCTACGTGCTCATCACCGCAATCAATTGCGCACCAAGTCCGCACGTCGCAGGATCGTCGCTTATATCACTTTCTGCGTCTGATGACGAACTTTGCCACGCGTCGCTGTCACTCAGCTCCTCCGCAAGTGATTCCATATCGCTGTCGCTGTTTTGCAGCAGGTCGCATAGCGATTTTGAGGTACAGGTGCGCTTTGCCATGATCGCTGTGCAGTTTTCAGACACAGGTACAGTCAATCTGCAGACAGGGCACTGGAGAAAGCACTGGGGGGAAATCAAAGGTCACTGTATTTTATTTTTAATTTGTATCCAATTATATCAGTGTGTTTTACTATGTTGCTACTTAAACTTTTTGAATTTCGCGCTGTTCCCCCCCCCCCCTTCCGCCCCCCTGCGTCGCGACGATCGCAGGGAAGGGAATCAGGGGAACACAGTGCATCGGGCGGACATCCGGCTGCCGTGCACTGGGAAAAGACATCGCTGGATCGCAGGAAAAAGGTAAGAAACCTCTTTCTGCATCTAGCGAAGCAAACCCGAGTGTGGCTCGGGGTTACCGATTGTAGCAAAAAAATCTCACCCCGAGCCATACTCGGGAATACCGCTCAGAAGGTTAATATATTTATTGCCTATTACCAGGTTTATTACTTATTAGCACTTTCAGGGGAGTGGATCTCCCAATCATTGTCCAACACTGAGATCATTTTTTCACTATATTTGCTGTATCGCTTACACTCTTTAGTACGGATGATTTATGGACCTACCCCCTCACAGTATTGTATAGGAGGTTTTGTCCTCACACAGGTTTTGTCCTTTTATATACTGCTTTTTTTTTTTTTTTGTAGCTACGAGAAGGGGGTTGTTAGTGAAGTATTTCACTGTGGAATTGTTTTGATCATATGACCCCATCTAGCTTGTTGTTTCACACAGCCATTTAAATAGAGACATGATAGATCACTCTTCAGGCTACAGGTAGCGCAGCGCCATCAATCCTAAACACCTTTTCTTTCTTTTATACATAGAGTTCTCCTGGGGGAGCTCATTAGGGGAGGCTGCAACACATCTGGAGGACAACACATCTGTATGCCAACATGCCAGGGGCAGCCATGGTCATAGCACTACTACTGTGTCCACAGGCACGTAGGAGGGCACGGGAGAGGATATACCGAATGCGCATGAACGCCTTTGGCATGGGGGAATCGAAGGTGTATCGCATCTTCAGATTCAGCCCTGATGCCATCCTGGAATTAGCCACAGCCCTGCATGATGACATCACCAGCAAGACACAATGCTCACATGCAGTGCAGCCACTGGTCAAGGTATTGGCAACACTGCATTTCCTTGCAAGTGGATCTTTTCAACGTACAAGTGGAGTAGTGTCTGGGATGTCACAATCCACCATGAGCAGATGTGTGCACCAGGTTGTCCCTAATATCAATCCTAACACACATGTCCCACCACATCATCAAACCCACTCATGAGCACCTGAGGCAGAAGGCAATGCAGGATTTCTACAGAATTGCTGGCTTCTCACGCATGTTGCACACATGTGGCACTACGGCCTCCCCGTGCTACAGAGCACATATACCGCAATCGGAAGCAGTGGCATTCCATCAACGTACAGGTGAAAGCCGATGCCCAATGCCTCATATGGCACGTCCGTGCCAAACACCCAGGGGCCAGCCACGACAGCTACATATACCGTCAAAGCAACATCTCAACAGAATTCGAACAGAACGTGTACAGGGACAGCTGGCTGGTTGGTGAGTGACATAGGAGTCAGGCATGACTGTCCAACCCCATGATGCAGATATCACGAGGGGCACATGCACGACTAACATCCTCCTGTCTTTTCCCTTCCAGGTGACTCGGCATATGCACTTGGGCCCCATCTCCTGACTCCATACCAGAATCCCCAAACCAGAGAAGAGAGAAGATACAATGCTGCACACATACGTACCCGTGCAGTGGTGGAGCGCACATTTGGCCTCCTGAAGTCCCGTTTCCGATGCCTGGATAAGTCCGGGGGGACCCTGTTGTATTCCCCAAACTTTGTATGCCAGATCATCGGTGCATGTTGCATGCTACACAACTACGCCATGAGAAAGGGCCTGGAGATTGACATATGTGATGACCTGACCCCCGAACCAGACAGTCCCCCCCTAACCGAGGCTACCCGGTCTGCTGAGGGAACAGCAGTCAGGAGATGCCTCGTGGAATGCATCTGTAACAATACGCCAAATTAGTTTCAGGTTTATGGATCGCAACTGCGGAGACTTCTCAGGTTTGAACCCAGGTTTCACTCATAACTCAGTTAAGAGTTTGTGTTCTATCATCACAGCCTCTGTAAAGTAAATAGTGCTTATTCCAGCATAAGCAACTTAAAAGTAAATCTTGGTATAGAACAGGTATAAGGATAAGTATAGCTGCAGTACTGGGACTGCACACTAGGGGTTAGTAATGAACATTAACATGAGAGCTGGTATCTGTAGCAGTGAACATTAACATGAGAGCTGGTATCTGTAGCAGTGAACATTAACATGAGAGCTGGTATCTGTAGCAGTGAACATTAACATGAGAGCTGGTATCTGTAGCAGTGAACATTAGCATGAAAGCTATAGTAGAGACTTCAGCAGATCTCCATAGCATTAGGCAGCATAGCAGTAAGCATGAACTTGGAAGCAAAGTAGCAAGTATGGATATCTGCGTTTAGCAATTGGTTTCTATAGCAGAGTACTTGCGGTTGCAGATAGCTGGGCATGGATGAGCGTCCTGGGAGCCTGGACCTGGTTGCTGTGAGCTGTAGCGAACAAGGAGTCCTGGTGGTCCAATTCAGGAAGCTGGAGCTTAGATCAGGTAAATCTGGAAGCCCAGCTGACAGTGGCGTTCTGTCAGCAATAGAGGAACACCTTCCTGTCAGTGCTGGGAGTTTAAATAGGCCGCACAGGAGCGAACCAGGAAGTACCACTAGGTGGCGCACCTCGCAACCACCGTGGGGAGCAAAGCTGTAGGAAGTGAGAGAATCTTCAGAAAGAAGGAAGAAACGAAGAGTGTTGACTGGGAAAGAAGCAACTATAGTTGTACTTAGTGCAAAGTTAATAGGGTGGCGTTACAACATCTTTGCACGTTAAACACACACATTCAGTATGGCACAAGGAGAATGCACGCATGCACACCACTGTGGTCCCTAGCTCACACACACCACATCCACCTCACATTGGATTAGCCCAAGTCCACTATGCAGGAATTGGAAGCAGCAACGCCATGCCAAGGCCCCAATGGTGTCGCTGTCCATTCATACCACATTCACACGGTCGTGGGGATAACCTCTCTCCGACGACCCAGGGTGACATGCCTTACTGGCTGCACTCCTCACCGTGTGCATACACTACATAATAAATAAGCTCATACTTTGAGCACATAAAAATATAAATAAGCTCATACTTTGAGCACATAAAAAATATAAATAAGCTCATACTTTGAGCACATAAAAACATAAATAAGCTCATACTTTGAGCACAAAATAAAAAATAAAAAAGGCACTCAGTTGCCCTGTCATGGGCCAGGCATGGTGCCACGGCTCCGGCTCCTCAGTTGCCTGGGGGGAGCCTCGGGTGGGGGGGGGGCATCTGGAGGAGGATCTTTCCAAGGTCTGCCACTCCTGGCAGGTGATGGCTGCCTGCCCTCCATTGCCAGGGCAATGCGGCTGAGGAACACATTTGTCTGTGCCTGCATCCTCAGCTGACGGGTGGTGGTCTGCCGCTGGTGGCGCCACGTCTGCCTCCCCTCCGCCTCGATGGCAGCCATGTTTGCCTGTACCGCCACTGACAGGGTCTTAACCTCTGCCATGAGGTCTGCTGTGGTGGCCTGCAGCTCCCCAATGCAGGTGACCACTGCAGCACAGTTGCCACTGACATCCTGCAGGCCGTCTGATATATGTGCCGAGGAGGCCAGGCTGTCTGCCACCCGGCGCAGGTCCCCGGATATCGCACCCATATGGCGGGTCTGGCGGGCCTGGTCCCTTGCAAGATGTTCCTGTAAGGAATCAGGAACACCCCTTGTCTTCCGCGTCGTCTTCCTGGGGGCAGAAGAGGCTTGGGGCCGTGTGTGGGGAGGCCCTTGAGGGGCTTCCGCTGCTAGGGGCTGAGCCTGAGGGGCTTCCTCTGCTGGGGGCTGAGCCTGAGGGGCTTCCCCTGATGGGGGGGAGGTCTGAGAGGGCCCGGGCAAAACGGAAGACTCCTCAAAATAGAGGCAAACCTGATCCAGATTCACCGTCTCCTCCACAACCACCTCTAGGGGAGAGGTGTGGCCACTCCCCTCCACCGCTGTATCTTGGCTTCCCAGGGGGTCAGGCTGAGCCAGATGTTCCGGGGATGGCGTGGCAGCAGATGGCCCCGCTCCCTTCAGCACATCTGTGGACGACACAAAGCATTCACATGTTGGTGGACCCACGCACTTGTCACATGTTCCCTTCCACCCCCTCACATGCTACACACCGGATGGGGGATAAAAAGCACTTACCTGGCCTCGAGGCCTGATCAAGGGAGTCAAAGCCCTCCAGGCCCTCCAATTTCTGCATCTCCAGACACCTGGAGATCACCTCCTCCTCCGGGGTCAACCGCACATCACATGGTGGTCCGCCCCCGTGCCACTCTGGTGCCTTATGATGGTGGCCACTTTATCCCGGACATGCTGCCGCAAATCATTATTTTTTTTGTTAATGTACTTGTAGGTCCGGGACTCATTGCCAAGGGCATTAACATCACTGGCGATTGTCTCCAGGATTACTTGTTTCCTTGCCCTTCTTGGCGCCATGGAGGAAGACATCATACCTTTCTATGGCCGAGATGAGGACAGCCTTCTCATCTGGAGAGACATTTTCCTTCCTCCTGTCTTTCTCTGACTCCACAGCAGCCATCGCTCAGCAAAAGTACCTTGCTTCAGGGGGGAAAAAGCAGGATGTACTTTTGCGCTAGACGGGCGTATGGCTGGGCGTATTTATGCGCTCTGCGTAAGCACACTGAATTTATACAGACTGGCAGTCGAAGACGGTTGAAAACAAAGTTCTTGGTTTATTTTTCCATCTTGCTGGAAAACAATTGAAAGCATCCAAACAGCATAAACAAAATCAAACATAAAATAAACCCTAGCCACTCTGGGTGTCTACCTTCCACACAGGAACCTATCTATGGAGTCTGGCTCAGCCTAGCGCTGGGCAGACAGTGCTGGTCATACAGCACAAAACAATAGTCATTTGATTTTTATCACACAGAAAAATCAATCCTCTCCTCACCTCCTCACAAGACTTTCAGTACTGCTCTCCTTCCTCACAAAGCTTCAGGATGCAGCCAATTAGTGGTAATCCTTTGGACTACTTATAGAGGCCTTAATTGCCTCATTCTGAACAGCTGAAGTTTTCAACGGCCTCAAATCTTTCCTGGCTACATTTTTCAGCCGACGCCTAATAACAATTAGTGTATTGTCTAACAAGGCAGAAATGTATGTCCCGTCCGTGACAACACCCACAGATTTACCTGACTTCCTGTCACATACTCCCCCCTCTTGTTTCAACCCTAGGGTTGGGACACAGGTTGCCAGGCAGGCATGCACTCGGGACAACCCATTTTTTTTTCGGGTGCGCTTCCAGGTAAGTCCTACCCTGACTCTCCATGGGATCCCACTTTTTTGATATAGGGAACCTGTTCCCAATACTTCGCCTGATGGGGAACCACCTTTTCCCTCAGCGACACCAGATTTTCCCATTACAACAGTTTTTTTTGGTTTAACAACTTGTCTGAGGTTACCCATGGCAACTAAACCCTTGTTGTAGAAACCAACTCCGGATACTTTAATTTGTACCTTTGTGCAACTGACAGGAAAAATCTCTGCTATTGCCATGCCCATTTCGGTCCCTTCCTTCATGTGAAGTCTAGTGGGTGAGGCAGTGTCCGTGCCCTCTACTGACCACCGCTCAGCCGCACTTTGGACTGTATCAGCAGAAATCTTCCTAGTCACTGCATCAGGCGGAGAGACTTCTAATGTTTTCAAACGTTCTCCTGAGCGCCTTCCATCCAAACTGGTAACTGGAAGCACCCTCTCAGACAACCTTGAGACCATCTGCCACACTGCTAACAAATTTGGTACCAACCAGTTCCTCATGTGATTAACATTAAGCATAGCCTGTACAACTTGGCTCCACCTACTGGTACTACGCAGTACCACCTTGTCCGACCACGGTGGAGACACCCAGGTGTACCGCAAATGCGCTTTTTGGACTTCAAGAATTTTCAACAACACATTAGTCATCTTAATGCGACCCGCATCTACATACAAGACCCTTCTAGGGACTTTTCCCTTATCAATGACGTGGATGGGCTCATCCACTGAAGCTGGAAAGGTAGAGACATTTTCAATAACCTCCACCTCACTGGCGGTATCGCGAGCCTGGTGCTCAACTGAAGCGCCGTCAGATGTACGTCTCAAATTTATCCCTTCTGCCACAGCATCAGTGAGCCGCTGCAGGTCATAAGTCACATTACCATTTTTGCGCTCACTATTTTCCAGCGGTTGGGCTGCGGATAACACAACTGCCATGCATGTGCCCTTAACCACGCCCTTGGTCACTGGCCGCCCTGCAGTCCCTCCGTTGGGCATAGCAGGTGTTATATCCACATCTGTGTTAGGTAACCTAGCCTTATCCAGCATGGCTAGCAGCTGTTTGGCACAGCTGTCCCAGTCAGTGGTACTTCCCTGACAGGCATTCTGCAGTGCTGCATCACCTTGTACAAGCACAGTTTCACTTATGTCACATTGGGACGATGCTTCGCCACAAACCGCAGGGTGCAATACACTATTTTGACCAGATTGTTCTGGTGGCGCTACCATCACATCCCGCTTTACACTATTAGCTTTTACAGGATGAATACATTTTTCACCAAATTGGTCACATATCAGGCGGGTGGTCTGCACCCACACACTCTCATTGTGTGGTGCAGTCCCTCCTTGTTCCCCCAGAGTAGTGCCAGAGCGGTCCACAACCTCCAGTTCCAACACAGGGAGATCCCGGGAGGTTTCCATGGACAACCCTGCAGCTCTGCTTCTGGTGGTCACGGAAGATATCCTACTCCCATCCTTTTTAGTAAACATAGCACCAATATTACTCTCAAATATGACATTTAGGGAAACACATTTTTCAATGTCATCATCACCAATACCATCACATTTTCCAACAGTAACACTTTTGTCAGTATAACCATCAGAATTTTCAGTGGCTGGCATCATAGTCTTCACTTGAGTGTGCTGTCTCTTAGCTGCATCTATACCAGCTACTGTCTCTTTGGGGCCACAGGATGACACTGCAGCCTTTTCAGACTCCTCAGCGGTGTTCCAGAACTTTGGGCAAGTAAAGATGCCATGTCCCACCTGGCCACAGTCCAAGCACGGTACTGGACGCTGAAATTTAATTTCTTGGCATCTCCTCAATGCCTGGCTCTCCTGATGATTCCCAGCTGGCAAGAACACACAGGCCTCTTTGTGGGGATGTTGAGCCAAATCTCTCCTGCAGCTCCTCCCTCCAGGCACAACTTCCACTCTCGTTGCCATGGGAGGTCGCACTCTTCCAGCAGAGCCCTGTTGGCTCTATCCAACATGCTGTATTGGCTCCTCCAGAAACCACTTGTCATGACGCTAGGACTCCTCTGTGTTGCTATTGGCAACCACTCTTTGTCCTGGCCTTTGGTCAGTCTCTCTTCTGGCACATAACACAGGCTTCCCTCTGCTGGATCCTGTCTTAAGCTGTGTCACTTTCACACTTTCTGCAACAGCTGCTGGTTTAAATGCAGCAGCGTTGCCAGGGGAAACAACACCTCTCTCCCAGGTATGGACATCCGGCAGCTCTCTCTTTGTAGCGAAGGTTGGCTTGCCTTCCACTTTAGCTTGGTCCATTCCTGACAGGTGCCGCTTGCACCAATCCACTGCAGATTCAAACGCTGGTGGATGCTCCACACTAGCAGTCACATGTGCACTCATTAAAGCAGTGTTGTTAGGGACAACCTCTCTCACTTCCCTTTTAACTGGGGGTGACATGAGTAATTTACGCCAGATCACAGAGACTTCACACTCTGACAAATTCTCTGGTTTTGCTGGGGCATGTGGTGAAATACCCTCTAGCCACAGTAGCCTTTCTCTTGCTTCAGCAAAGATCGCCTCTATATTCTGTTTTAACCCCCTATCCTTGCGGTGTTGCACACAGCAAGCGGTAACAGAGTTCACAGCAGAGAGGAAAGAAGAAAACAAATGTGACTCTCCATTCACAGGTACACAGCCTGTATGCCACACAGTCCATCAAAACAAACTTCTCGCAATGCAGTTTGCTTGGTTGCCACACACAGCTAGCAGTAGTTCCTGCTGCGACTCACCACGGAGCAAGGACCCGGATTCCACCATCTTAGTGCCCGCATTCTCCACCATATGTAAGGGGTTAGCTCGGTAGCGGGGTGTGTGACCCCTTGGATGGGTTCAACACACACTGAATTTATACAGACTGGCAGTCGAAAACGGTTGAAAGCAAAGTTCTTGGTTTATTTTTCCATCTTGCTGGAAAACAATTGCAAGCAGCCAAACAGCATAAACAAAATCAAACATAAAATAAACCCTAGCCACTCTGGGCATCTACCTTCCACACAGGAACCTATCTATGGAGTCTGGCTCAGCCTAGCGCTGGGCAGACAGTGCTGGTCATACAGCACAAACCAATAGTCTTTTGATTTTTAGCACACAGAAAAATCAATCCTCTCCTCACCTCCTCACAAGACTTTCAGTACTGCTCTCCTTCCTCACAAAGCTTCAGGATGCAGCCAATTAGTGGTAATCGTTTGGACTACTTATAGAGGCCTTAATTGCCTCATTCTGAACAGCTGAAGTTTTCAACGGCCTCAAACCTTTCCTGGCTACATTTTTCAGCCGACGCTTAATAACAATTAGTGTATTGTCTAACAAGGCAGAAATGTATGTCCTGTCCGTGACAACACCCACAGATTTACTTCCTGTCACAGTATGTAATGCTGACACTAAAGGCGCCAACTGGAAGTGATGCAAGGACGTATGTTGACTCCGCCCTGCGTGTTTTGTCACTCTGACATCAGAGTGATGAAACACATAGGCGGAGTCAACATACGTCCTTGCATCAATTAATTATTTTATTATTTATTTTTGTCAATCAACTGAACATCTACTTCACCCTTTTCACTCAAGGATCTAATTCTAGCTAACTTAGCAAGAGGCAAACTAAATTTTGTTGAAGACAAATCAATAATAATGCCCAGGAACTCAAGCCTTGTTGAAGGCAAGACCATTTTCTCCTGTGCCATGGGGATACCAAAATGATTACACATGCTGGTGAAGATATATAAAGCATCCGAACAAGAAGAACCGACTGTGACCCTGTTTCAGTAGCTAATATGTTATGGTGACGTCCAGTTGATCGTACCTCTATCCACAATCCTATCACGAAACACTCTTTATCGATCTGTGATAGATTCAAAACCACTCTTGACCTTTAATCGCCCCATATACCACTTCTTTCTTTTATTAAAAACACTGCATTTTACCCTGCCTGGATTTCCCCTAATTCATTTAATGTGTGGGTTGCAGCTATTCTATTTAGATTATATAACTGTGTATCTGCATCTTCCTTATACTCCTTTCCTACTCTGTGTGAAACTAATGGACTCCCCCAATCGTAATTTTTCTGCTATTTACAGATTACATTTTTTTCCCAACCATACCTAAAATCTGGCACTCAGTTTTCCTAGATGCCACATTTTGAGCATGTATGTAATTATGTCACACATATCAGAGGACTTGTTTTGATCCTTTATAAACAAATTCTAGCTAGTTTTGATACTAGCCCCCCTCCCTTTGTTTCTAATTGAGAACAAGCTCTAAACTGCTCATTCAATGATACTGAATGGTCCAGTATATGGTCAGCCACTAAATCTGCTTCCTCTAATGTTGTTGCTGTGGAAACAAATTATAAGTTGCTTTCTCATTGATATTTAGTCCCTGCTAGGACATCGAATTACGCCCCTGATTACTCTGCAGCTTGTTTTTGTGGCTGTTCAGATCCTGGCACTCTAACTTTATACATGCTGGGATTGTGCCATAGCCCACAAATTCTGGAAGGCAGCTTTTGATTTAGCTTCTAAAATGTTTGACACTTTCATACAACCTAATCCTGCTACAGCTTTTTTTAATCTAAAACCAGACGGAATTACACAGAATCAATTCCTTTATAACTCTTAACAGCCGCAAAACAAACCATAGCTAAGGCATGGAAAACTCAAAATCTGATCGTAGCTGAAACCATTCACAGAACCAATAGAGCCACTGTCCATGCTAAAATGGAAGCAATTGAGAGTGATCGGATCTGCAAATTAAAAAAAATTGGTTAACTTGGGGTAAACATTGTCTACCTCAGAGTTTGATGACACTTTACTATTGCCATGTTGATAATACTTAACCACTACCTGACGGGCGTACGACTTTATACGGCCGCGGGGTGGTTGTGAATCTCTAACAGGCCGTAAAAGCACGGCCTGCGCGCGCATCCAGCGGCGCGGGCGCGCGCGCGTCAGGCGGCGGCGCGTGCGTGCTCGCCGCATCGCTGAGATGCCGATGCGAGTGCCTGGCGGCCGTGATGTCTGCCAAGCACTCGGGATCGGCGGCTACAGGGACAAGACGTGGAGCTCTGTGTGTAAACACAGAGATCCATGTCCTGTCAGGGGACAGAGGAGACCGATCTGTGTCCCTTGTACATAGGGACATAGATCGGTCACCTCCCCCAGTCACCCCCCTCCACACACAGTTAGAACACAATTTAGGGAAACACATTTAACCCCTTCCTCACCCCCTAGTGTTAACCCCTTCAATGCCAGTCACATTTATACAGTAATTAGTGCATATTTATAGCACTGATCGCTGTATAAATGTAAATGGCGCCAAAAATGTGTCAAAAGTGTCCGATGTGTCCGCCATAATGTCGCAGTCATGAAAAAAATGCTGATCGACGCCATTAGTAGTAAAAAAAAAAAAATAAAAAATAATAATAATTCTGTCCCCTATTTTGTAAGCGCAATAACTTTTGCGCAAACCAGACGCTTCTTGCGATTTTTTTTTTTTTTTTTACCAAAAATATGTAGAAGAATACGTATCGCCTAGACTGAGAATTTTTTTTATTTTTTTTTAAAAATTGGGCTATTTATTACAGCAACAAATACAAAAAAATGTTTTTTTTCTTCAAAATTGTCGCTCTATTTTTGTTTATAGCGCAAAAAATAAAAACCGCAGAGGCGATCAAATACCACCAAAAGAAAGCTCTATTTGTGGGGAAAAAAGGAACGTCAATTTTGTTTGGGAGCCACGTCGCACGACCGTGCAATTGTCAGTTAAAGCGACACAGTGCCAAATCGCAAAAAGTGGCCGAGTCATTTGGCAGCCAAATCCTCCAGGGCCGAAGTGGTTAATTTATCTTTTCATACTGTACCTTTCATTCAGTTGAAGCTGCTACTACTTTTATTAAATTTACCCTTTACTCCCACTGTATTTTTTCTATCTTTTTTTTTTCCTTTTTCTATCCTCTTACTCCTCATGTGGTATTCACAGGGTTGTTCCCCAGACCCATTGAAATGTACTTTTGCTTTACTGATTTATTAATCACCTTGTTTTTAAACTAGACCGACAGTCAATAATCTACCTTTCTCTTTCTTTTCAAATATATGACATTTTTGACATCTGTCTATTTGATGCTTATATTGTGCGATATTGCATTTGAATTTTTATTTGTCTCTTTAAAGTAATTAGTTTGTTACCCTTTGAAGATGTACCTTGTAAAAAATTAATTGTTCAGCTTTATTGTACTCAAAACAATAAACAAATTTGACAAGGAAAACATTTAATTGACTGTATTTTGAACAGGAGAGACACCAGGCAGCTTTCATTTAAAACATCAACATTAGAGTGCATTATTTTACAAATAAAAGTCAGCAAAATATTTTACAGACTTTCACACTTTGTAAGTGCCCCTATTCAAGCTGCAGTTTGTTGAGAAAGGTCAATCAGGTTTTAATGAAAAATCATTGTTAGACTACATTATTTTAGAGAGAAAATAGCCATACATTTTTCTAATTGATGGAGTACTAGAAAAAGCCAGAAATAGTGAAATCTGCCAAACAAAAGCATTATTTGGACTGCAGCAAATAATATAATTTTTAAAACTGATGAGCAGAAGCAGAAGCATTATCAGTTGTATCAGGAACAGGAATGCTGTACACTGCATTACCAAATATTGCACATGCTGTACCAGGCAAGATCATCCTCTACACAATTTTGCATTTCAGTGTGCAGCATTCCTGTTACTGATACAATTGATTGCTTTGGTGTAAATAAACCAACCTGAGATGTGATTGTGGAATATGAAGCTTGATCTCACCTGGAGCGGGATATGAAAAATCTGATATTGCGGAAACATTATGTGTGGCACCTTGACAGTACCAAAGCAGCATAATACATGTCAAGCATTGAGGCACAACATTAGATTGACCCTGCAATATAAATTGCCCAAATTTGGCATCTGTAGACCAACTATGGAAACATTGGATATCGTACCCTCAGAGGGCCAGAGTAGCATAATACACCTTTAACATTGACACCCAAAGCAGAATTGACCCTGCAGAAAAAAATTACCCAGGTTTAACAACTGAGGAGCAACTGTTGAAATAGATGTGGCATCCTTGGAGTCCATGAACAGAAAAATACACCACTCAGGCCCCATACACACGATAGAATTTATCCGCAGATACGGTTCAGCGGACCGTATCCGCGGATAAATCCTCTCTAAGATTTCAGAGGATTTCAATGCGATGGCGTGTACACACCATCGCATTGAAATCCGCGCTGAAATCCTCTGCCGATGACGTGTCGCGCCGTCGCCGCTATTATGACGCGGCGACGGGCGCGACGCTGTCATATAAGGAATTCCACGCATGCGTCTATTCATTACGGCGCGTGCGGGGAATCCCTTTGGACGGATGGATCCGGTAAGTCTGTACAGACGAGCGGATCCATCCGTTGGAATGGATTCCAGCAGATAGATATTCTGTGCATGTCGACAAATATTTATCTGCTGGAAATCCATTCCAGGGGAGATTTATCTGCGGATAAATATCCGTTGGCGTGTACACACCATAGGATCTATCCGCAGAAACCCATTTGATGGGATTTATCTGCGGATAGATTCTATGGTGTGTATGGGGCCTTAGACTAAAGCATGAAGCAAGATTGACACTGCAGAAAAAAATACCCCAAATTCAGCAGCTTGGAAGTGACTGCAGAAATATTAGGTGTTTTACCTTGACAGTGCTGAAGCACTTTAGACCTTTCAAGGCAGCACAAGATGATAATGCTGGCAGGCCTGAAGTAGTGACAGAATGGCTGGAGCTACAATTAAAAAATGTACCTGTTCCGACTTACATAAAAAAAAAAAAAACGTAAGAAAAAACCTACAGACCCGGTCTTGTTTAGGGATGAGCCAAACACCCCCCTGTTCGGTTCGCACCAGAACTTGCGAACACACCAAATGACGCGCTGGAGCTGTGACATTTCTTATATAGGGGAAGCGGCCACCCGTCACGTGACCCCGCCCCCTCTGACGCACCCTCGTACGTCACTGGGAAAGACCGGGAAAGACCCGGTCTGTGTGTTTTTTTTTTAACTATTTACACTTCCTTCGTGAAATGGTAGAGGTACAGTGTACCCCATTACCAATTCACATAGGGGGGCAGGATCTGGGGGTCCCCTTTGTTAAAGGGGTCTTTCAGATTCTGATAAGCCCCCCGCCCGCAGACCCCCACAACCACCGGGCAAGGGTTGTGGGGATGAGGCCCTTGTCCCCATCAACATGGGGACATCCTCCCCATGTTGAGGGCATGTGGCCTGGTGCGGTTCAGGAGAGGGGGGGGCCGCACTCTGTCCCCCCCTCTTTTCTGCGGCCGTCCAGGTTAACGTGCTCGGATAAGGGTCTGGTGTGGATTTTTGTGGGAACTCCACGCCATTTTTCTTTTTCAATTGACGGCGGGGTTTCCCTTAATATCCATATCAGACCTGAAGGGCCTGTTAATGGAATTTGGGGGGACCCCCAGCTTTTTTATTTTTATTTTTTATGAATGAATCATCTCTGAATTGCCAGAGCCGACAATTCATTAGAGCCGCAAAGCCGGTTTTAAATGCCTTTTTTTCTTTCAGAAATGACACTTTGTGCAGGGACAGTTCTATGTACGGGAAACATGCGCTTTTTCACATGCTGACTTTACACCCCCCCTAGGTACGAAATAAGTGCCTGGCGGCCGTGATGTCTGCCAAGCACTCGGAATCGGCGGCTACAGGGACAAGACGTGGAGCTCTGTGTGTAAACACAGAGATCCATGTCCTGTCAGGGAACAGAGGAGACCGATCTGTGTCCCTTGTACATAGGGACATAGATCGGTCACCTCCCCCAGTCACCCCCCTCCACACACAGTTAGAACACAATTTAGGGAAACACATTTAACCCCTTCCTCACCCCCTAGTGTTAACCCCTTCAATGCCAGTCACATTTATACAGTAATTAGTGCATATTTATAGCACTGATCACTGTATAAATGTGAATGGCGCCAAAAATGTGTCAAAAGTGTCCGATGTGTCCGCCATAATGTCGCAGTCATGAAAAAAATGCTGATCGACGCCATTAGTAGTAAAAAAAAATAATAAAAAGTAATAATAATTCTGTCCCCTATTTTGTAAGCGCAATAACTTTTGCGCAAACCAGACGCTTCTTGCGTTTTTTTTTTTTTTTTACCAAAAATATGTAGAAGAATACGTATCGCCTAGACTGAGAATTTTTTTAATTTTTTTTTAAAAAATTGGGCTATTTATTACAGCAACAAGTACAAAAAAATGTTTTTTTTCTTCAAAATTGTTGCTCTATTTTTGTTTATAGCGCAAAAAATAAAAACCGCAGAGGCGATCAAATACCACCAAAAGAAAGCTCTATTTGTGGGGAAAAAAGGAACGTCAATTTTGTTTGGGAGCCACGTCGCACGACCGTGCAATTGTCAGTTAAAGCGACACAGTGCCAAATCGCAAAAAGTGGCCGAGTCATTTGGCAGCCAAATCCTCCAGGGCCGAAGTGGTTAATTTATCTTTTCATACTGTACCTTTCATTCAGTTGAAGCTGCTACTACTTTTATTAAATTTACCCTTTACTCCCACTGTATTTTTTCTATCTTTTTTTTTTTTTCCTTTTTCTATCCTCTTACTCCTCATGTGGTATTCACAGGGTTGTTCCCCAGACCCATTGAAATGTACTTTTGCTTTACTGATTTATTAATCACCTTGTTTTTTAACTAGACCGACAGTCAATAATCTACCTTTCTCTTTCTTTTCAAATATATGACATTTTTGACATCTGTCTATTTGATGCTTATATTGTGCGATATTGCATTTGAATTTTTATTTGTCTATTTAAAGTAATTCGTTTGTTACCCTTTGAAGATGTACCTTGTAAAAAATTAATTGTTCAGCTTTATTGTACTCAAAACAATAAACAAATTTGACAAGGAAAACATTTAATTGACTGTATTTTGAACAGGAGAGACACCAGGCAGCTTTCATTTAAAACATCAACATTAGAGTGCATTATTTTACAAATAAAATTCAGCAAAATATTTTATAGACTTTCACACTTTGTAAGTGCCCCTATTCAAGCTGCAGTTTGTTGAGAAAGGTCAATCAGGTTTTAATGAAAAATCATTGTTAGACTATATTATTTTAGAGAGAAAATAGCCATACATTTTTCTAATTGATGGAGTACTAGAAAAAGCCAGAAATAGTGAAATCTGCCAAACAAAAGCATTATTTGGACTGCAGCAAATAATATAATTTTTAAAACTGATGAGCAGAAGCAGAAGCATTATCAGTTGTATCAGGAACAGGAATGCTGTACACTGCATTACCAAATATTGCACATGCTGTACCAGGCAAGATCATCCTCTACACGATTTTGCATCTCAGTGTGCAGCATTCCTGTTACTGATACAATTGATTGCTTTGGTGTAGATAAACCAACCTGAGATGTGATTGTGGAATATGAAGCTTGATCTCACCTGGAGCGGGATATGAAAAATCTGATATTGCGGAAACATGGGGCCAGATCCACAAAAACCTGACGTAACTTAAAAAATCCAATTTAAGTTACACTGGCTTAAAGTTTCTACCTAAGTGCCTGATCCACAAAGCACTTATCTAGAAATTTCAGGCTGTGTAACTAAAATTCCGCCGGCGCAAGGCGTTCCTATTCAAATGGGGCGAGTCCCATTTAAATGAGGCGCGCTCCCGCGCCGGCCGTACTGCGCATGCGCGTCGGCCGTACTGCGCATGCGCGAAGTTACGTTACGCCGAGTTTTGAGGATCGCGACGGCTTAAAGTTGCGTCGGGGAAAAAAAAAATGACAGCGGCATGCATTCCTGAGGGAGAACTCCATGCCAATTTTAAAAGAAAAAAACGGCATGGGTTCCCCCCCCAGGAGCATACCAGGTCCTTAGGTCTGGCATGGGTTGTAAGGAGACCCCCCCACGCCAAAAAATTGACGTAGGGGGTCCCCCTACAATCCATACCAGACCCGTATCCAAAGCACGGTACCCGGCCGGCCAGGAAGGGAGTGGGGACGAGCGAGCGCCCCCCCCCCTCCTGAGCCGTGCCAGGCCGCGTGCCCTCAACATGGGGGGGTTGGGTGCTCTGGGGCAGGGGGGCGCACTGCGGGCCCCCCCACCCCAGAGCACCCTGTCCCCATGTTGATGAGGACAGGACCTCTTCCCGACAACCCTTGCCATTGGTTGTCGGGGTCTGCGGGCGGAGGCTTATCGGAATCTGGGAGTCCCCTTTAATAAGGGGGCCCCCAGATACCGGCCCCCCACCCTAAGTGAATGGATATGGGGTACATCGTACCCCTATCCATTCACCTGGAGGCAAAAAGTAAAAGTTAATAAACACACAACACAAGGCTTTTTAAAATATTTTATTATTCTGCTCCGGAGGCCCCCCCTGTCTTCGTTATTAGCTCAATTACCAGGGGGGGCTTCTTCTTCCGCTCTCCGGGGGTCTTCTTCCACTCTCCGGGGGTCTTCCGCTCTCCGGGGGGGCTTCTCCGGACTCCGGGGGGGCTTCTCCGGACTCCGGGGGGCTTCTCCGGACTCCGGGGGGCTTCTTCCATCTTCTCCCCTCTTCCGCTGTTGACTCGGCGAACCCCGGTTCTTCTGCAGCTCTCCGGTGCCTTCTTCTTCAGCGCTGGCTGCCTGCTATGTTTGTGTGTTAGCTCGATTTCAAACAGGCAGCCGGCGCGGTCTTCTGTGGCGTCAGGATCTTCTGGTCTTCTGTTCTTCCGATGTTGTCTCGTCGCCTGTTGTCGCTGTAATGATGGAAGCGCGCCTTGCATCCCATTTATATAGGCATCACCGTCCCATCATGCTCCGATAGGTACCCACGTGGTGGGTGCCTACCCACGTGCACCCACCACGTGGGTACCTACCGGAGCATGATGGGACGGTGATGCCTATATAAATGTGATGCAAGGCGCGCTTCCATCATTACAGCGACAACAGGCGACGAGACAACATCGGAAGAACAGAAGACCAGAAGACCCTGACGTCACAGAAGACCGCGCCGGCTGCCTGTTTGAAATCGAGCTAACACACAAACATAGCAGGCAGCCAGCGCTGAAGAAGAAGGCACCGGAGAGCTGCAGAAGAACCGGGGTTCGCCGAGTCAAGAGCGGAAGAGGGGAGAAGATGGAGAAGCCCCCCCGGAGTCCGGAGAAGCCCCCCCGGAGAGCGGAAGACCCCCGGAGAGCGGAGAAGACCCCCGGAGAGTGGAAGAAGAAGCCCCCCCTGGTAATTGAGCTAATAACGAAGACAGGGGGGGCGTCCGGAGCAGAATAATAAAATATTTTAAAAACCCTTGTGTTGTGTGTTTATTAACTTTTACTTTTTGCCTCCAGGTGAATGGATAGGGGTACGATGTACCCCATATCCATTCACTTAGGGTGGGGGGCCGGTATCTGGGGGCCCCCTTATTAAAGGGGACTCCCAGATTCCGATAAGCCTCCGCCCGCAGACCCCGACAACCAATGGCAAGGGTTGTCGGGAAGAGGTCCTGTCATCATCAACATGGGGACAGGGTGCTCTGGGGTGGGGGGGCCCGCAGTGCGCCCCCCTGCCCCAGAGCACCCAACCCCCCCATGTTGAGGGCACGCGGCCTGGCACGGCTCAGGAGGGGGGGGGCGCTCGCTCGTCCCCACTCCCTTCCTGGCCGGCCGGGTAGCGTGCTTTGGATACGGGTCTGGTATGGATTGTAGGGGGACCCCCTACGTCAATTTTTCGGCGTAGGGGGGGTCCCCTTACAACCCATACCAGACCTAAGGGCCTGGTATGCTCCTGGGGGGGAACCCATGCCGGTTTTGTTTTTTACAAATTGACGTGGAGTTCTCCCTCGGGAAAGCATACCAAATGCCGTCGCTGCAATGGGCCTTTACAAGGTGTGACTAACTTTACACTTTGTAAAACGAGCCCTAATTTTACACTTGCAAAATAACACTTACGGCGCAAAAAAGAAGCTAGAAAGCTTTGTGGATTGCCTTAAGTGCTAATTTGCATACTAGCAACGGCATTTCGACTCGAAATGCCCCCAGCGGCGGATGCGGTACTGCATCCTAAAATTAGGCAGTGTAAATCAATTACACATGCCGGATCTTCTGTGTAACTTTGGAAAAAGCCTTTTGAGGATCGTTTCCAAAGTTACACACAGACTGAACAGCAGTTAAGTCGGAGTATCTCTTTTGAGGATCTGGCCCATTATGTGTGGCACCTTGACAGTACCAAAGCAGCATAATACATGTCAAGCATTGAGGCACAACATTAGATTGACCCTGCAATATAAATTGCCCAAATTTGGCATCTGTAGACCAACTATGGAAACATTGGATATCGTACCCTCAGAGTGCCAGAGTAGCATAATACACCTTTAACATTGACACCCAAAGCAGGATTGACCCTGCAGAAAAAAATTACCCAGGTTTAACAACTGAGGAGCAACTGTTGAAATAGATGTGGCATCCTTGGAGTCCATGAACAGAAAAATACACCACTAAGACTAAAGCATGAAGCAAGATTGACACTGCAGAAAAAAATACCCCAAATTCAGCAGCTTGGAAGTGACTGCAGAAATATTAGGTGTTTTACCTTGACAGTGCTGAAGCACTTTAGACCTTTCGAGGCAGCACAAGATGATAATGCTGGCAGGCCTGAAGTAGTGACAGAATGGCTGGAGCTACAATTAAAAAATGTACCTGTTCCGACTTACATAAAAAAAAAAAACGTAAGAAAAAACCTACAGACCCGGTCTTGTTTAGGGATGAGCCAAACACCCCCCTGTTCGGTTCGCACCAGAACTTGCGAACACACCAAATGACGCGCTGGAGCTGTGACATTTCTTATATAGGGGAAGCGGCCACCCGTCACGTGACCCCGCCCCCTCTGACGCACCCTCGTACGTCACTGGGAAAGACCGGGAAAGACCCGGTCTGTGTGTTTTTTTTTAACTATTTACACTTCCTTCGTGAAATGGTAGAGGTACAGTGTACCCCATTACCAATTCACATAGGGGAGGCAGGATCTGGGGGTCCCCTTTGTTAAAGGGGTCTTTCAGATTCTGATAAGCCCCCGCCCGCAGACCCCCACAACCACCGGGCAAGGGTTGTGGGGATGAGGCCCTTGTCCCCATCAACATGGGGACATCCTCCCCATGTTGAGGGCATGTGGCCTGGTGCGGTTTAGGAGAGGGGGGGCCGCACTCTGTCCCCGCCTCTTTTCTGCGGCCGTCCAGGTTAACGTGCTCGGATAAGGGTCTGGTGTGGATTTTTGTGGGAACTCCACGCCATTTTTCTTTTTCAATTGACGGCGGGGTTTCCCTTAATATCCATATCAGACCTGAAGGGCCTGTTAATGGAATTTGGGGGGACCCCCAGCTTTTTTATTTTTATTTTTTATGAATGAATCATCTCTGAATTGCCAGAGCCGACAATTCATTAGAGCCGCAAAGCCGGTTTTAAATGCCTTTTTTTCTTTCAGAAATGACACTTTGTGCAGGGACAGTTCTATGTACGGGAAACATGCGCTTTTTCACATGCTGACTTTACACCCGCCCTAGGTACGAAATTTAAAGTAATATTACACTTTTATTGTTTTACTTTTAGCATTATTAAATTCACTGCTCCTGAAAAAACATCCGTTTTTAAAACTTTTTTTGCATTGATACATGTTTCCTGGGACAGGACCCAGTCCCCAAACACTTTTTAGGACAATAAATTGCATATTAGCCTTTAAAATGAACACTTTAGATTTCAAATGTTCGAGTCCCATAGACTTTAACAGGGTTCTAATGTTCACACGAACATTTGGTGTGTTCGCAAGTTCTGATGTGAACCGAACAGGGGGGTGTTCGGCTCATCCTTAATTAGAACCACTGAAATGTTTTCCTTTTAATTGCTTGATCTATATATAAGATCTAATACATATGCAGGTGTGAAATTATATATTACAATTCTGTTATTATCCTTACATGAAGAAACAGATAATGTTTTAAAGTTACAACTTGAAATGAAGGACAAAGGACTAAAATAAAAGCAGCTGCGACCCCCCCCCCCACTCACTCCTCATTCTCCAACCCTCCCTCCTACTGCATTCCTAAATGGTTTCATTTCAAAGCCCTCTCCTCGAGGAGGACAAATATGGCGATTGTGCAAGGAACTTTGTGTCTCGTGACAGGAGAACTGTTTATACCAAATATGGCTTTGCCCCTGAAAACTTGTGTTTGAGGCCCCTGTATATGGGCATTCCAGAATGGACTTACACAGACATTTGTGCTAATTGAAGGCTTTTGAAACATGGGCCACGATGCCAAGTACAGACGTCACAGGGGGGCGTGTAATAAGAAGCTGAAATGTATAGACTGAACCAATCAAATATGCTTGTGTGTGTGATGTCATGTTGTTTTTAAAAAGGACCAAAAAAGTGGGTTCGGCCTCTTTGCTGGCTGAACGCTGAAAGGTGAGGCTGTAGATTTTTTCTCTGGTCTACATGTTCCACTATTATGATTTGGGTCAACGGCAGAAATGGGTTTCACCCTGAGAATTGTGTCAGGAATCAATCATTATCAGGGACAGAGTGCGCCCCCCCTCTCCTGAACCGTACCAGGCCACATGCCCTCAACATGGGGAGGATGTCCCCATGTTGATGGGGACAAGGGCCTCATCCCCACAACCCTTGCCGGTGGCTGTGGTGGTCTGCGAGCGGGGGGCTTATCAGAATCTGGATGACCCCTTTAACAAAGGGGACCCCCAGATCCTGGCCCCCACCTATGTGAATTGGTAATGGGGTACATTGTACCTCTACCATTTCACGAAGGAAGTGTAAATAGTTGTAAAAAACACACACATACCGTAGAAAAAAGTCCTTTGTTAATAAAAAAAAAGAAAAAAAATCCAGCGATGGTAATCCACTCGGTCCCGACTCCCTGCTCTAACGTTGTCTGTATCCAGCGATGGATGATCTCCTCTCCTGTCCAGCAATACGAAGATCTTCCGGTATACAAAGCAAAGCATCGCCGGCCTCCTCTCTCCGCCGGACAAAGCCCGGCAAATGACGCGGCTGAAGCTGTGACATTTCTTTTATTGGTGAGGCGGGGGCCATCCATCACGTGACCCCATCCCCCTCTGATGCACCCTCTGCTACATCACTATGGAAGCCTGGCTTCCTCCTTGCGCCAGAGGGGGTGGGGTCACGTGACGGGTGGCCCCGCCTCACCAATAAAAGAAATGTCACAGCTTCAGCTGTGTCATTCGTCCGGGCAGTGTCCGGCGGAGAGAGGAGGCTGGCGATGCTGCGCTTTGGATCCCGGAAGATCTTCTCATCGCTGGACAGGAGAGGAGATCACCCATCGCTGGAAACAGACAATGTTGGAGCGGGGAGCTGGGACCGTGTGGATTACCACCGCTGGATTTATTTTTTATTTTTTTTATTAATAAAGGACTTTTTTCTATGGTGTGTGTGTGTTTTTTACAGCTATTTACACTTCCTTCACAAAATGGTAGCGGTACAATGTACCCCATTACCAATTCACATAGGGGGGGGCAGAATCTGGGGGTCCCCTTTGTTAAATTGATGGCGGGGTTCCCCGTAATATCCATACCAGACCTGAAGGGCCTGGTAATTGAATTTGGGGGGACCCCCACGCTTTTTTTTATGAATGAATCCTCTCTGAATTGCCAGGAGCCGACAATTCATTATAGCCGCAAGTCCGCTTTTAATGACTTTTTTTCTTTCAGAAATGACACTTTGTGCAGTGACAGTTCTAAGTACTGGTAACTTTACACCCCCCCCCCAGGTATGAAATTAAAAGGAATATTTCACATTTATTGTTTCACTCTAAGCATTATTAAATTCACTGCTCCCGAAAAAACTGCAGTTTTTAAAACTTTTTTTGCATTGATACATGTCCCCTGGGGCAGGACCCAGATCCCCAAACACTTTTAGGACAATAACTTGCATATTAGCCTTTAAAATTAGTACTTTAGATTTCTCCCATAGACTTTAACAGGGTGTTCCGCGGCTTTTAGAATTTGCCGCGAACACCGCAAATTGTTTGTTGTTCACCGAACAGGCAATGTTGGAGTCGAACATGAGTTCGACTCAAACTCAAAGCTCATCCCTAGTCTTGTTTATAACCTGGGGACTGCCTGTACAAAGAATAATGCAAATGATACAAATACATAGTATTTCCAGCTACATCCTGCCCATCATGAGAACAGTTTATGCATGTTTTTTTGTTTGTCCTCCGTTATTTAGCCTTCGTTGCAAAAGCTGATTGTTCTTTTTCCAGTATTAAAATATGTAACATTGTGTGCCATAAATATATATGAACACACATCATAGGAATAAATAAATAAATAGTTCTTGCAAGGCATTTATTGGATGGGATGTATGTAAAAACACCAGTTGTGCCCCAAATGCCAGTTAAGCTTGCAGAACTCTTAAACCATATTATAATAGGATTCATACACTTTTATCAAATGGCCCCTCTGTTCTCTCTGTTTAGAACAAATTTCCTAAAGTACTTCATCTGCAGGGGATACAAAATACAGCTAGTATGCCTACTTGTGGCATTTGTCTGATTTCACTGATGTTTTAAACACTCTGCTGGCTCCATGGTGAGCACAAGACTGATTTATTTTTGCTACAATGCAGCAGCAAAATAGTCATATTTAGTGGCTTTAAAGGCATTAAAAGGAAAAAAAAATGCGTAAAGTGTAACAAAGCATGTATATGATTCCTATGGTGCAAATTAGTCACTGGATGTAATCCTGTTATTGTCAGTCTTAGATCACATAACCTTCTATTTTTATCCATTTGTATTGACTTTAGCTGCAGATTTAATTGGCAAGGCAGTATAAACAGCATGATTGTTAGATCTATTTAGAGATCATTTCTTATATGTTGCTATGGGTTACTATGTGCATGGTTACTGCACTTCCCAAAGTGGACTTTGCAATAAAAATAAACAAATAAACCCTTTGCCAAAATCTATTTCTTTCAAATACCAAGTCAAAGCAGAACTTATTTTACAACATGCCACCTCAGTTGCCAGTTGGCACAATAATTCTTGACTGCTTTATGGACAGGGCAAGAAGGTATGGGCAGGGTGAAATGGCTGGAAAATAGCATTGAGGTGTTTTGGTTAGAAATGCTGATGCTAAACTATGCATGGACTATAAAAAGACTCAGTCACTTTAAAAACATTACGAGATGGTATCAGTGTGCCACTATCTTATATAAAATAGAGTCCTCTGTCTCTGAACTTTGTTGCAAATGTTTACAGGCTTCTGGCACTTTGACCCATATTTGGGGTACCTGCCTCAAAATCCCCCCATTCTGGGGTGAGATACTCCAATTGTATGACAGACTAGTGGGAGACAAAATCCCTAATGATCCCCACATTACTATTTTATCAATGAAGCCAGGCTCTTATAAACGCATTAAAAAAATCGAATTAGACATCTTCTCACAGTGGCTCGCTCTATCATTGATGGACATTGGCATTGATCGGTTATCCTATTGTTAGCTGACTGGGCTTGTGAACTAGATAAGATTGAACATTTAGAATGAAAGATTGCATGGGATAAAAATTAATCCCTATAAGTTCCATTCTCTCATGTAGACTGTTTGGTCACATTTTCAATATTCTTCCGGTTTTGAGCCATTCATAGCTGATTCGCCTCACCAAAATCCTGCCTTATCCTGTCCCCCCCACCCCTTTTATTTTCCTTTGCTCCCTCTTTTTATCCTCTTCGCTTATTTTTACCATTGTCATCCTTTCTGCCGTTTTTCTTGTGGTTGATGGAATATTACATGTTCACTCTGGATGCTCCCCCTACCTACAGTTTTAATTGGGTAAGAATATTGGCAGATATGTTTAGTCAGATTTTTCTGTCATGCTCTGTTTGCTTTCCTGATAATCGGTCATAGATATTGACATACTAACATGTTGTTTTGCTTGCGTCTATCTAGTAAGGTTACTCAGCAGTATAGGCAATGAATCTTAGACCTCTGCAGTGTATACACGTGCTTTTACTAAATAAAATGCTGTACATACAAAACTTTTACAATATTAGGAATACAATTCAAGACTGACAGATATACATATAACAAGCAAAATGCCTAGCAAATAAACAGAAACTATGGTTTATACACAGTAAATGTATGTTTAAAAGTTACTTAAAGCGGGGGTTCACCCAAAAAAAAATGTTTAACATTACATCCAGCATACTACATTTACTGTATGCAGGTCATTTTTTTTTCTCAGTACATACTGTTATATTGTCTTTTTGTCCAGGGCTTCCGGGTTCTGATGAGTGTGGGACTGGGCATTCCTATCCTTGGATTACATGATTGACGGCTTGTGAAACAGTTCCCCTGTCACACAACGCGTGTCACCAGATTTCCGGAAATAGCCGAACTGCGAGTCGGCACTATACGGCGCCTGCGCCTGCCGTGTAGAGCTGACTGCACAGGCGCCGCATAGTGCCGACTCGCAGCTTGGCTATTTCCGGAAATCTGGTGACGTGCGTCGTGCGACAGGGGAACTGTTTCACAAGCCGTCAATCATGTAATCCAAGGATAGGAACGCCAAGTCCCGCAGTCATCAGAGCCCTGAGGCAGGGATAGGAACGCCCAGTCCCGCAGTCATTAGAACCTGGAAGCCCTGGACAAAATCAGAATAAAACGGTATGTAAGGAGAAAAAAAAGACCTGCATACAGTAAATGTCCTTAGTATGCTGGCTCTAATGTTAGAAATTTGTTTTTAGGGTGAACTCCCGCTTTAACTCAGATTACAGTGGGTTCATAGTTTGTGCAGCAACGAGGACCTAAGCTTCTATAGGCAGTTGCTGGAGATCAGACAAAAGCATATTCTTCTGATCTGGCACAGACCTTGCTTGGTCTTAAGGCATTATAGAATCCCATCTATCAGTCTCTGCTGCTGGCTTTTATTTGGGAACTTTCAGGTTGTCAAGCTTTTGTTGACAATGGTTCAAACTTGTGTACCTTAACAACAGACTGCTCCAACTGTAGTTTTCAATTAGAGAGGTATTTTCAAATTCTACCTCAAGATGGCACCCTAGTATCATAAATGCCATAGGTTATATATGTCAGGTTGTCAATCTATTGTTTACCACAGGTACACAACAATAGAATGAACAACAGTCAACTAAAATGCAACAAAAGTATCTAAGTTCCCATTTGAGGACAGCCTGTGTAATTGTTACCAAGGCATTTGTTTGCCAAGTATCCTCAAACAAAACCCAACAGTGACCTGATTTCTGTTTCTATCTAAACAGATTGCATTTAAACCAGTCTGATGGAGAAAATCATTATTAAAATCAAACGCGACACAAAAGTTACCCATGCTGTATATCAGAACCTTTTACAAGTTCAAACTGTACTTTGGATTTTTGCTGATTTGAGATATGCCATATCTGTTTTCTTTGTAACTTTGCCTACTGGTTAAATCTCAATGCATACTTTTTTACTTGTATGCGGTTTCATTTGAAAATTAATAAAAATATATTCAACATAAAAACATAACAAGCTGCTGAATGTAGACACAGCTGCAGCAGATTTCAGTATCTTCTGTTTTGAAGGAATGCTAGGGTTTCTAATTGGACCAAAGGTTAGCTTTTGCCTAACTTTAACTGCCCCTTCCTTTGATCAATAAGGCAGCCCTTCATAGTTGACTGGTTGCAATGCATGACAATAGTGCATACGATACTGAAAGCAGGTATATACACTATACTTCAGACCTGTCATCAATTTTTTAATATTCTAAAAATTACACAGTCTTTTTAGGAATCTCTTTCAGTAGTTTAGCGTAATCCACATTATGCTTTAATGCTAGTGAATCATTAATTAGCGATAGCCTATAAGGTAAGCATGTCAGCTTCACAGACTTAATTTTGGATGCTGCAAAGGAGCAGACACATCTTAGAAAGGAGACTTCATCCTGAGGGCTTCTGAGGTGTGAAAAACATGATAAGTGATTTAACCTGTCAGCAATCATTGAAAAATATAACTTTTGAGCTAACTTGGCTTTATTAAAGCTGAGATATGTATTTTTGGAATGCCATTATACCTCTACTAAGTGGTGATATCCTTTGAAACCAAACAATGGAATGATCCTTTAGTGGGTACACAGTTTGAGCACAGGGTCATAAGATTACCTCACTGGAAAAAAATGCTCAAAGAGTTAGCTGACCAAACCACAGAGTGCTCCACAGGAAGGAAAACACTGTTATCTCTGCATTTGTTTTAGTGAACAGCTAAGTAAACTTAAGAGGGGAAAAACTATAACTCTTCCAGATGCTTTGAAGGATTATACATTATAAAGCCATATCTTAGAATTAGGATGTGAGAGGTTTAGGATTTGCTATTAGTTTTTAAATAACTGTTTAAAAATCATGACATTGTAAGTTATCATGGGTAGAGAAGAAAAATATACAGTTTAAAGAATTCTGACTGCATGTTTTTTTTATTTTTTTATTTACCATTATTTGCCTGGAATGTATATGTAAGCATAACTGAATAAAATTCTTAGGCCGCGTACACACGGTCGAACATGTCCGCGGAAACTGGTCCGCGGACCAGTTTCCGCGGACATGTCTGACCGTGTGTACGGCCTAGCGGACAGGTTTCCAGCGGACAAAAGTTTCTTAGCAAGCTAAGAAACTTGTCTGCTGGAAACATGTCCGTCGGACATGTCCGATGGTTAGTACACCTAATCGGACATGTCCGCTGGTTATGACGTGTAACCAGCGTCCCGAAATCTTGCGCATGTGTCGAATTGATTCGATGCATGCGTGGAAGCATTGCACTTCCCTGTTTGAGAACGTCGGTGTCTTCTACGTCACCGCGTTCTCTGTCCGCGGGGATTTTGGTCTGATGGTGTGTAAACACATCAGACCAAAAGCTCCCAGGAGACATGTCCGATGAAAACGGTCCGCGGACCGTTTTCATCGGACATGTCTCCTCGTGTGTACGGGGCCTCAGTTTTTTCAAAGGCTTAAGACTAGGTTCACATTGGTCCGATTTGGCATGTCAAATCGCATGCCAAATTGGCGGCTATTGCTGGCATTGGCACTGTCTGAATCGGTTCCGACTTTGCTGCACTGCACCGATTACCTAAAGTAGTGCCTGTATAACTTTTGGCGACTTTGTGGGCGATTTGTACAGACACCTGTTCAGGAACCCACACAGATGTCTGTCAAATCATCCCCGAAGTAGGACTGCATTGCCGGGTTGAAATTGTGTGAGTTCTAACACGCAGCAATGTGAACCTAGGCTAAAGGTGTTAAAGTAACTTTCATTTTTTAAATGCTGACAGGTGTGAAGTGCAGGCACCTAGAAACTCTATATACATGTAGAAACTTTAAAGGGTAACCCACTATTCGATAATGGAAAGGGAGTGTCTGGCCATAATAAGTTTCATATATGTACTGTATTAGCTTTTGGGCTGACAGTTCCATTTGTTTTCAGACTATTCTTTATTAGAGATGATTCAAGACAAAGAACAATGCAAGGGTCACAAATGCAAGACTTCAAACTATACAGATACAGAGAATATTTTTTCCAGTCTTTTGAAGTATAAGAAGACACACAACAGAATTTGTCACAACTGGAGCAGCCAGAGAGTGGAGCAGCTGTGCATGGCAACCAATAAGCTTCTATCTTTAATTTTCAAAGCTTAAAGTGATACCAAAGTGTTGTTTTTTTTAGTTTAAAAATAACAAACATGTTATACTTACCTGCTCTGAACAGTGGTTTTGCACAGCCCAGCCCAGATCCTCCTCTTCTTGGGTCCCTCGTCGGCGCTACTAGCCCCTCCCTCCTGGCTCGGCCCTGCCCTCTCTCTCTCATCATTGGCTCACTGACTTTGATTTACATCAGTGGAAGCCAACAGTGCTGTGTCTCAGCCAATCAGGCTGTGCCCCCCCCTATGTACATCGTACCCCTGCCATTTTACTAAGAAATTGTAAAGAATTTTAAAAATAAAACACACACTGTGGAAAAAAAGTCCTTTATTAAAAAATAAATAAATAATCCAGCAGTGGTTATCCACTCTCGGTCCCCGCTCCAACATTGTCGGTATCCTGCGACAGGTGATCTCCTCTCCGTCGGGTTCCAATGGTGAGAAGATCTCTTCATCCAGGTCCAGGATCCAGAATGCACGCATCGGTGGCCGCCTGTCTCCACCGGAGACAGCCCGGCGAATGACGTGGCTTGAGCCAGTGACAGCTCTTATATAGGTGAGGTGGGGCCACCCGTCACGTGACCCCACCCCCCTCTGATGCAAGGTGCATCAGAGGGGGACGGGGTCACATGATGTGTGGACCCGCCTCACCTATATAAGAGTTGTCACTGGCTCAAGCTGCGTCATTCCCGGAGCTGTTTCCGGTGGAGACAGGCGGCCGGCGATGCATGCGCACTGGATCCTGGACCTGGATGAAGAGATCTTATCATCGATGGACCCCGGCGGAGAGGAGATCACCCGTCGCAGAATATGGACAACGTTGGAGCGGGGACCGAGAGTGGATTACCACCGCTGGATTTTAATTTTTTTTTTAATAAAAGGACTTTTTTCCACGTTGTGTGTTTTATTTTTAAAATTCTTTACACTTTCTTAGTGAAATGGTAGGGGTACAATGTATCCCATTACCAATTCACATAGGGGGGCCGGGATCTGGGGGTCCCCTTTGTTAAAGGGGTCTTCCATATTCCGATAAGCCCCCTGCCCGCAGATCCCCACAACCACCGGGCAAGGGTTGTGGGGATGAGGCCCTTGTCCCCATCAACATGGGGACATGGTGCTTTGAGGGGTCACAGACCCCCAAAGCATCCTCCCAATGTTGAGGGCATGTGGCCTGGTACGGTTCAGGAGGGGGGGCGCTCTCTCATCCCCCCTCTTTTCTGCGGCCGGCCAGGTTGTGTGCTCGGATAAGGGGTCTGGTGTGGATTTTTGGGGGAACTCCACACCATTTTTTTTTTAATTTGTGGTGGAGTTTCCCTTAAAATCCACACCAGACCTGAAGGGTCTGGAATGGAAATTTGGGGGGAACACCAATGTAATTTTTTTTTTAATTGATGGCGGGGTTCCACTTCCCTACCGGCATATTGTAAAATGACGCCGGCAGGAACCCTCTCTCGATCCGGGTGGACGTCATATGACGTCCTGTGTTCCCGGCGATCTAGGGCGCGTGCGAGTGCCCGGAGGCTGCGATTGCCGCCGGGCACCCGCGATTGCCGGTAATCACGGCAGGAGTGTGGATCTGTGTGTGTAAACACACAGATCCACCTCCTGTCAGCGGTGAGGAGACCAATGTGTGTTCCCAGTACAGAGGAACACACATCGGTCTCCTCCCCTTGTGAGTCCCCTCCCCCCTACAGTTAGAACACACCTTAGGGAACATATTAACCCCTTCAGCGCCCCCTAGTGGTTAACCCCTTCCCTGCCAGTCACACAGCAATCAATGCATATTTATAGCATTAATCGCTGTATAAATGTAAATGGTCCCAAAAACGTGTCAAAAGTGTCCGATGTGTTCGCCGCAATGTCACAGTCACAGTACAAAATCGAAAATCGCCGCCAATACTAGTAAAAAAATTAATAAAATAAAAATGCCATAAATCTATCACCTATTTTGTAGACGCTATGGCCCAGATTCTCAAAGGGCTTACGACGGCGCAACGCAATGTACGCCGTCGTAAGTCCTAATCTGGGCCGTCGTATCTATGCGACTGATTCTTAGAATCAGTTACGCATAGATATCCATTAGATCCGACAGGCGTAAGGCTCTTACGCTGTCTGATCTTAAATGTATTTTTTTTTTTTTGCCGCTAGGTGTCACCTCCGTCTTTTACCCCGTCGAGTATGCAAATTAGCAAAATATGCGAATTCCCAGACGTATGCGCGGTCGACGCAGTGAAGTTACGACGTTTACGTTAGATTTGCGAAGCGTAAAGTTGCCCCTGCTATATGAGGGGCAACCAATGTTAAGTATGGCCGCCGTTCCCGCGTCGAAATTTAAAAATTTACGTCGTTTGCATAAGTCGTCTGTGAATGGGGCTGGACGCCATTTATGTTCACGTCGAAACCAATGATGTCCTTGTAACGTCATTTAGCGCAATGCACGTCGGGAAATTTTAGGGACCGCGCATGCGCATTACGTTCGGCACGGGAATGCGCCTAATTTAAATGCTATACGCCCCCTACCCGCCTAATTTGAATTAGGCGGGCTTGTGCCGGGTGATTTACGCTACGCCGCCGCAACTTTACAGGTAAGTGCTTTGTGAATAAAGCACTTGCCTGTAAAACTTGCAGCGGCGTAACGTAAATGACATACGTTACGCCGCCGCAGTTTTACGCCAATCTACCAGAATCTGGGCCTATAACTTTTGCGCAAACCAATCAATATACGATTATTGCGATTTTTTATGTAGAAGAATACGTATCGGCCTAAACTGAGGAAAAAATTTTTTTTTTTTTTTTTAAATTGTGATATTTATTAAATAAAAAAGTAAAAAATATTGTGTTTTTTTTTTTAAAAATTGCTCTTCTTTTGTTTATAGTGCAAAAAATAAAAAAACACAGAGATGATCAAATAGCACCAAACGAAAGCTCTATTTGTGGGGGGAAAAAAACATAAAGATTTTGTTTGGATACAGTGTTGCATGACCACACAATTGTTATTCAAAATGCAACAGCACTTTGCAAATGCAAAATTGGTCTGGGCAGGAAGGGGGTGAAAATGCCCTGTATGGAAGGGGTTAATATCCATACCAGACCTGAAGGACCTGGTAATTGAATTTGGGGGGACCCCCATTTTTTTATGAATGACTTTTCTCTGAATTGCCGATTTTAAATGACTTTTTTTGCTTCAGAAATGACACAGTTCTAAGCACGGGAAACATGCGCCACTTAACAGGCATACTATACACCCCCCCTAAATTTAAAGGAATATTTCACTTTTATTGTTTCACTTTAAGCATTATTAAAATCACAGCTCCCGAAAAAACTGCAGTTTTTAAAACTTTTTTTGCATTGATACATGTCCCCTGGGGCAGGACCCAGGTCCCAAAACACTTTTTAGGACAATAACTTGCATATTACCCTTTAAAATTAGCACTTTAGATTTCTCACATAGACTTTAACAGGGTGTTCCACGGCTTTTAGAATTTGCTGCAAACACCCCAAATTGTTTGCTGTTCGCCGAATAGGCAAACAGGCAATGTTCGAGTCGTACATGAGTTCGACTCGAATCTCATCCCTAATGCTGACAATAGCGATCTATGTCTATCGACATAGATCGCTATGGTCGAATGTGTCTAACCTTAACTCTATTAGTCCAAAATTTTTCTTCATAGAGAGGAAAGATTCGACATAGAGAGGAAAGATTCGACATAGAGAGAAAAGATTTGACATTATAGAGACAGTGTTGGTGTAGACCATTCAACATGAACGACGAAGATTCGACTAAGCAGTATAAAACATAAAAACGTCGAATCTGTCATTGAAGGCTTATGGTGTCTGTCGAAAGTTCTAAGAAGATTCGACAGTCAGCTAAAGTGTACGAACACCGCAATCAAACATTTCCGGTCAAATGCTCGGCTCATAGGCTATAGAAGAATTTGAATGTTGGTTGACTAGTAATAATAATTTATAAATATAATTATTATTACTAGTGTCATATAACATTAGAATTCTTCTATAGCTTGTAGGCGGAACATTCAACAGGAAATGTATGATTGCGGCGTCGTACAGTTTAGCTGCTCCGTCAAATCTTCTTAGAACATTCGACGGACACCATAAGCCTTCAATGACAGATTTGACCTTAATTAATTCGGATTTTCGGACGAATGCATTTTTTAACGAAACACATTTTTTTTTTTTTAAATTCGGGAGCAACTAAATAAATGTATTTTTGAGACGAAAATGAAATTCCAAAGTGAGAGTCCCAGGACAGCCAAGGTACTCATGGACATCCCTGGACAGAGATGGGGCTCAGGTAAGTATTAGGGGTGCTGAGGGGGGCTGCTGCACACAGAAGGCTTTTCATCTAAATGCATAGAATGCATTTAGATAAAAAACCTTCTGACTTTTGACTTTGCATATACTTTAAAGCAGAGCTTCCCCTAAAAGGGGAAGCTCCACTTTAAGGGCGCCTTCCCCACCCCTGTTTGTGAAATGGCACTTTTGTGGAGGGGGGAGTGAATAGTTAATTTTAACAGTTACCTGCTCCCACTGCTCTGACCAACTAGGTTATGCAATCAGAAGTTCTCCTCCCCACCCTCCCCACAGTCTCAGCTCTATTGCCAGTGGTGGCTCCAGACCAATTTTTTGAGGGGTGCTATGGTGGTGCTTGAGGGAATGAGTGGGGGAGCTACCGTGGCATTTAAAGCCTATCGCGAAGCTGTGAGTGTAGCCAAGCTGGGTGTGGACAGCAAGTGGATATTTCTTCATGGTCAATGGCTTGTAGGGTAACTTTCTTTAGACCCAAAAAGCCCTAGGGGGAACTGAAGTGATGGTGGGAATACAATATGCCCAGCTGGTGCAAGAAATGAAAACCCTCAGGTTGTGTCAAGTTAATCAATAACCCCAGCACAGTAAAATAGTTAACTCACAGAGCACCACAATAATCAACCCACAGTGGGACACATAAATTAGCCCCTAGCACAGCACAATAATTAACCATGGCATGGTTCAATACTTAACCATCATTATAGCACAGTAATTGACCCCCACCAGCACTGCACACCAATAACCCTCAACATTGCACAACAATTATCCCCCAAAATTGCACAACAATTAGCCCCAGCACTGCACAGTAATAAACCCACAGCATGTTACAACAATTAACCCCTAGCACAACACAGTAATAAACCCCCAGCACAACACAATATAAAATCCTGAGCACAGCACAGTAATTAGCCATACATGCACATTAATTAACCCCCAACATGGCACAATTATAAACCCCCAGTAGTATAGCAATCAGTTGGCCCTATTCACTGTGCAACATAGCATACAGAGTGAAGAGGTTAGCACTATATAGCTTATAGCAGGGGTCTCAAACTCAAATTACCTGAGGGCCACAAGACAAGTTTTCATATGCCATGGGGGGCCGCATGCAAACTTTCAAACTTCAAAAACAACAGTACTGGTGTCAGCGAACACATTATTAACCCCCAGCACTGGTGTCAGCGAGCGCATTATTACCACCAGCACTGGTGTCAACGAGCGCATTATTACCACCAGCACTGGTGTCAACGAGCGCATTATTACCACCAGCACTGGTGTCAGCGAGCGCATTATTACCACCAGCACTGGTGTCAACGAGCGCATTATTACCATTAGCACTGGTGTAAGTCAGGGTTTGACAAATTTGCTTGGAATCTAGGAGCCAGCTAAAAAAGTTAGGAGCCAGAAAACGCACCCCGTCCCGACGATCTTGCGCGCAGAAGCGAACACATACGTGAGCAGCGCCCGCATATGTAAACGGTGTTCAAACCACACATGTGAGGTATCGCCGCGATTGGTAGAGTGAGAGCAATAATTCTAGCTCCTCTGTAACTTAAAACATGCAACCTGTAGATTTTTTTAAACGTCGCCTATGAAGATTTTAAAGGGTAAAAAAGTTTGTCGGCATTCCACAAGCGGACACAATTTTAAAGCGTGACATGTTGGGTATGAATTTACTCGGCGTAACATTATCTTTCATGATATTAAAAAAAAATGGGGATAACTTTACTGTTGTCTTATTTTTTAATTAAAAAAAGTGTAATTTTTTCCCAAAAAAGTGCGCTTGTAAGACCGCTGCGCAAATACGGCGTAACAGAAAGTATTGCAACGATCGCCATTTTATTCTCTAGGGTGTTAGGATAAAAAATATATATAATGTTTGGGGGTTCTAATTAGAGGGAAGAAGATGACCGTGAAAATAGTGTAAAATGACATTAGAATTGCTGTTTAACTTGTAATGCTTAACTTGTAATACCAACGGCCACCACCAGATGGCGCCAGCTCACATCTGGTGGTAATAACTTGTAATACCAACGGCTCACCACCAGATGGCGCCAGCTAAAAAGTGCTCCCCTCACTTCCACCCTGCCTGGGGGCCATTTATAACTGGTCCGCGGGCCGCAAATGGCCCGCGGGCCGGTACTTTGAGACCACTGGCTTATAGAGTGTTACAACATTTGTTCCTTAGTGTACCCTTTTACATTTGTGGTTAATACTCATAGTGCCCTCTTACATTAGTTGTCAGTGGTGTGCCCCCTGTACAATAGTGATCAGTATGTCCTGACCTCTGTATATAAATAAAAAGCAAAAAAAGTGCAGCCCAACCCTACACTTAAAATTGTACAAATGGACTTATAAGTGCAATGGTAACATGTATATAGGAATACAGTGGAACCTTGGATTACAAGCATAATCTGTTCCAGGAGAATGGTCGTAATCCAAAGTACTTGCATATCAAAGAGAGTTTCCCCATTGAAGTCAATGTAAACAAAAATAATTTGTTCCACATTGACTTCAATGGCATGCAATACCGCATGAGGCCAGAGGCGGGGGGGGGCATCGGATAGGCTCGGAAATGTCCGAAAAGGCCCGAGGACACTTCGGCTGACCTCGGCAAACCTAGGAAAGACTTTGGGCCAGATCCTCAAAAGGAATACGCAGGCGTATCTGCTGATACGCCTGCGTATCCCTGTTTCTATCTATGCGACTGATCCACAGAATCAGTTACGCATAGATATTCCTAAGATCCGGCAGGTGTAATAGTTTTACACTGTCGGATCTTAGGATGCAGTACCTCGGCCTCCGCTGGGGGCATTTCTCGTCGAAATGCCGCTTCGGGTATGCAAATTAGCACTTACGGAGATCCACGAAGCGGTTTCCCTTCGTGAAGTCTCCGTAAGTTGTTAGTTTGCAAACGCAAAATTAGGGCTGCTTTTACAAAGTGTAAAGTTAGTACACCTTGTAAAAGTATACCCTTCTTTCCCGAGGCGATGTCAAATTTTTTTAAAAAATTTTTTTTTCCCGCGGCATCTTTTTTTTTTTCCGCCGCAACTTTTTTTACCCGGCGCGATTCACGAAACTCAGCGCAACGTAATTTTGCGCAATGCACGTCGGGAAAATCACGTCGGGAGCATGCGCAGTACGTCCGGCGCGGGAACGCGCCTAATTTAAATGGGACTCGCCCCATTAGATTGGGCACGCCTTGCGCCGGACAGATTTAAGTTACACAGCCGAAAATTTCTAGGTAAGTGCTTTGTGGATCGGGCACTAAGGTAGAAATTTTGCGGCGGTGTAACTTAAATAGGAAGATTTAAGTTAAGCCCGCTGGCTGTGGATCTGGCCCTTTGTTCCTAAGATTTGCCAAGGTCAACTGAGCTGTCCTCTGGTCTTTTTATCCATTCTTGAATGGCGGCGATTGGGTGCGATTGGCGACGTTCGTCTATGCTTGGCTCTGGCACCCCCACTCAGGCAAAATGCGGTACTGCAAGCTTAATTAGCTTGAATTCTGCTTGTTTTGCGAGACAACACTCGCAAACCGATTCAGAATTCTTTAAAAAAAAGTTGCTTGTCTTTCAAAAAGCTTGTTAACTGAGTTGCTCGTAAACCGACGTTCCACTGTATAAGAAATATCCAGTGCAAATCAACCAATGTATTGCAATATAGTAGGGATGGTGTTCACCACTATTTGCACATTGCAGCTCTGCAATTTCTCAAAATATTTTTTCAAAGAGGGCGGCACCATCACTACTATATTTCTTACATTGGTTATTCCACTAATGGTTTTACCATTGCAACGATAAGTTAATTTGTAAAATTTTATAGAGGAAGTGCAGGGCTGTGTTGCATTTTTAACTTTTTATTGATGCAAGTTGGATGTGGGAACCAGTTTAAAAGGTTCTAAATTGCTTTTAAATTTTTGTTGTTGTTGTTTTATTTGTGGTAGTTGTTGTGGTAGTTTTAGTGGTAGTTGTTTTATTTGATTTGGTATAAAAATATATAGCTTTTTTTTCAAAATTGTCTCTATTTTTGTTTATCGCCAAAAAATAAAAAAACACAGAGGTGATCAAATACCACCAAAAGAAAGCAGTGCCGTATCGCAAAAAATGGCCTGGTCATTAAGGGGGAAATTCTTCCGGTCCTTAGGTGGTTAAAGAAAAAAAATACATTTAGAATCACTTTAAAGATAAGTTCACCTTTAGGAACATGTTACAAATTCCACCAATTTTTAGCATATGTAATGTAATACCGATAGACTTTTCAACTGTTTATTTGTAGTTCTCAATGAACTACCATGGCTGGGTTGAGCACTCTGGTGGTCTATTGTCTCTTCCTGTCAGTGTGTACCTGCCTGCCCGTTTGATTTACGAGCTGAAAGATACGTTGACAAATCTGCAGAAGTCCTGCAAGGCACCCGTGATCTGCTGAATGCTTTCTAGGTTCCTAGTAAAAAAAATAATGCATGTACATTTTTTTTTTACATGCAAAAAATGTGCATTTATTCTTTTTATTTAAAAAATGAACCTATTCTTTAAAGGATTAGTTCACCTTTATGGAATAAATAATAAATGCACATATTTTTGCAGATAAAAAAAAGTGCATTTATCTTCTTCTCCAGCAGGAGCCTGGAAAGTATTGCATCTACAATCAGTAAATCACCGGTACAATGTGTACTTCTGCATGGTAGCCCATACCTCTGTACAGACTAGGGGCTAGATTCGGCAAAGAATTACGCCGGCGTATCCATAGATACGCCGCGTAAATTCAAAGCTGCGCCGGCGTATCTACTTTCTGTATTCAGAAAGCTAGATACGCCGACATTAGCCTAAGATACGACTGGCATAAGTCTCTTACGCCGTCGTATCTTAGGGTGCATTCTCACGCTGGCCGCTAGGTGGCGTTCCCGTTGTTTTCGGCGGAGAGTATGCAAATTACCTAGATACGCCGATTCACAAACGTACGTGCGCCCGGCGTTCTTTTTTTACGTCGTTTGCGTAAGGCTTTTTCGGCGTAACGTTGTGCCTGCCTCTATGAGGCGCACTCAATGTTAAGTATGGACGTCGTTACCGCTTCAATTTTTGAATTTTTTACTTGTTTGCGTAAGTCGTTCGCAAATAGGGCTGAACGTAATTTACGTTCAAGTCGAAACCAATGACGTCCGTGCGACGTCATTTGGAGCAATGCACACTGGGATATGTACACGGACGGCGCATGCCATCAGGTCAACACACATTAACATAAAACACGTCCCCTTACACATTTGAATTACGCGCGCTTACGCCGGCCCCATTTACGCTACGCCGCCCCAAATTACAGAGCAAGTGCTTTGTGAATACTGCACTTGCTCCTGTAAGTTGCAGCGGCATAGCGTAAATACGATACGCTGCGTCGCCGTTAGATTGCGCGCCCCTACCTGAATCTAGCCCTTTCTGTTTGTAAGTCGGAAGATATGTCAATGGACCACGGGAGCATTCATTAGCATCTCTGCACCCCATTAAAACGACAAGTCTGTCTGCCACATGGGAAGAAGATACTTGTAGTTTGTTCACTTACAGGAACCTGTGAATGAATGTCGTGGCTGTGACAGCGGGTGCAGTGGAAGAGAAGAACCCCCACCTGCTGTCATGGGGGGAGAGGGATGGGGCAGAGGCTCATGTTTATTTGTAATACGTTTATTTCCTTTCTGGTGTGTTAATATCATACACGGATCCTGTAAAACAGGGGTGTCAAACTGGCGGCCCTCCAGCTGTTGCAAAACTACAAGTCCCATGAGGCATTGCAAGGCTAACAGTTACAAGCATGACTCACACAGGCAGAGGCATGATGGGACTTGTAGTTTCGGAACAGCTGGAGGGCCGCCAGTTTGACACCCCTGCTGTAAAACATATCAGACTAAGCAAAGGTGACATCATAAACATCAGTCTGTATCTGAAAAACACACGTTTTTTGCCCTTACATTTTCTGTGTGGTTTCCTAAATCTCAGATTTTTCTTCTAAACAAAGACATTTGTCTCATAATCGATGTTATCACGTAATATGTTATCTTTGTATTCTCCTTTTACTTCTTTTTCAGGACTATCAAGTTTCTTATTTAATTGTGTGTCTGGCTTCAACTTGTCTTTCTGTGGAATAATCTCTTGTTGAATGACACTCATTTCTTTCTGCAGTTTGTCCAGTTCCGTTGTTTTAGATCCGATTATAATCCTCATTATATCAAATGAGCAAGCAGATAATGTGTGATTTCACTTATTTTTAAAATCATCATTGCCAAGTTCAAAGGTGTGAAATGTTTTAATTTTCAAACCCCTAGGAATTGCGTTCCATTGTTAAATATTCAGTTAGCATGTTCGTTTTCCAATAAGCTCTTATCTCGTTCCCCATGCAGCTTTCTAATTTTTGAAACAGCAGTGTCAACTGTCCTGAATCTCCATAAATAGTATTTTGTAGAAAACAACCATCATAAACTCTGGGGGTTATCTATGGTCATTCCAAATAACCTATTAAATTATTCCTGTATATTACCTTCAGCGATCTTATCAAATTAACAATCTGCTCCACAGTATATGCAGTAAAATTCTTAGTTATACAGCAAAAGATATTCCAACTTGAAATCAGTGTCCGATGGTGTGAAACACTTACCCAGCATGCACTAATAGCAAACAAGATCCTTATAATGCACAGTACTAGCTGCTCCAGGTTGGCCCACATTCCAACCTTGTGAATCACCAGGTGCCTGTCCAGCTTGTCACAGACAATAATAATTCACAACTTAAAGGAGGATGACAGTACTCCGATGTAAACTTGAAGATATTTACCTACCCTTTATCTACCCTTACTTTTTGGAGAGGAGATATAATTCTTTGTTGCTGTTTCACCTTTAGCTACTTTTTTTATTTTTACTTAGGTTTTTCTTTTTATATAGAATAAGTACTATATAATTGCCTAAATCTTTTTTTTTTTTGTGTCTTGGGATTAGGCCTTCTCTACATTTTCCTCTTTTTTTTGGATGGTGTTAGATAATGGCAGGGTGATAACGCCCATTGGGTTTGTGTTATTTGTTATATGTTTATACACGTTGAGCTTATTTTCTTATTTTTGGGGTATGTGTGGTTTTCTTGAAATGCATTGTATCGTATTGCAACTCTATGTCACAATATCATATCTTTCACTGTCTCGAAGGTGTCATGTGATCAAGCATTTTTTTCCATCCTTTCATGGAACGTCTGTGGCTTAAATTCTGAATGCACTTTTAAACTCACTCTCCACAAATAGTGTTACTGCAAGAAACACATCTTACGGGCAGTAAGCTGTTGATGCTTAATAAGAATTGGGTTCAAAAGATCTTTCATGCTTCCTTCTCTACGTTCTCTAGAGGGGTTTCAAGTTTAATTAGCAAATCATTACCTTGTGTAATACAATATGTCTATTCTGACCCCCAGGGAAAATATGTTTTGGCTTTTTTTTTTATGTGGGGCCGGAGATACATTATTATGAATGTGTATATTCTTCTCTGGAGCCCTACTATTTAGTTTGCGGGAGAGGATCACCCCCTATTGCCCAGATAAAGTATTATTTATGGGAGATTTCAAAGCCATACTTGACCCTACTTTAGATAGGCCAGCTCCTAAATATTTTTCTGTAGACCTGTCTGCTTGGGATCAGGCAGGAGCAGGGCTGTCTTAATGAGAGGGCACACCTGGGCATGGCCCAAGGGCCACAGCTGCATGGGGGTCCCCTGCACTTTCCCCAAAGCAGCTGGTCCTTGAGCCATGCTGCCCAAAAATTGGGGGCCCCATGATGGCACTGAGAGTGATGGATACACAGGGGAGGCAGGCTGGCAGCGGTGCGCCGTGCTGTGCAGAATGATACCCATTTTACAGCCAGCAGTGAGGAGCAGGGCCTAAGCGCCAGTGATGCTCTGACCCCGCCCCATGCAGCTTGAATGCTCAAGACTTGAAGGCTGCAGGGTAGGAGCTGGAGTGAGAGCTGCTGAGTCGGCAGCACTGAGAGCCCACCTGCAGAAGTAGCATTGTGGATGGTATCATGGTGAGCCCAGCTGTCCAGCACTGTTTGTACCAAAAGGCTTGGAATGCCCAGAGGGATGCTCCCTCCTCTGCCCCTCCTTCTGCCTGCTTGCTTGGTACAGGTGAGAGCAGTGCTGGAGGTGGGCACAAAGCCAAAAGTTTACATGCACTGTATCTCCACTGGAAAAGGGGGTACTACATGGATGAAATAATGGTTCTGGGGGATATCAGGGGTGTATGGGTAAAAAAATGCTAAGTGGGGATCTGGGGTGTATAGGGGGTATCAATGCTTGGGGTAGCTTGGGCGGCTATAGTGTTAGAGGTATCAGGGATGTAGAGAGGCCACAGTGCAGGGGGTATCAGAGATGTTGTGGGGTCACAATACAAGGGGTATCTTTTGGTATATGGTTACAGTGCTGGGAGGAATATCTAGGGTGTAGAGGGGTCAGAGTGCGGGGGGGATATCTGGGATGTAAAGGGGTCAGAGTGCTGGGAAGATATATGGGGTGTAGAGGGGTCAACGTGCTGGGGGATACATAGGGTGTAGAGAGGTTAGAGTGCTGGGGGGACATCTGGGGTATAGAGGGGTCAGAGTGCTGGGGGGATATCTGGGTTGTAGAGGGGTCAGAGCGCTGGGGGGATATCTGGGATGTAGAGGGGTCAGAGTGCTGGGGAGGCATCAATCTAGCAGATATATTACAGTATATGCACAGCTTTGGTACTTGTATGTATGTAGTATTTTCCCACTGCTTCTTTGCTGTACAGAATGATTGTTCATGTAGTTACTGAAGAGCTCCACCCAAAAGGGGAAACTCCGCTTGTCTGTCTTCTACATACTTGATGTCTGTTTACCTGCACTGTCTCCATTGTATGGGCACCAGAGCATTACTTTGCCCAGGGGCCCATGATGCTATTAAGACGGCCAAGGGTGGGAGGTTTGTTAGAGGTTTAGCGGTGGAAGATTTCTTTAATTGGATCTTATTCCTGCTTCTCAACCTTGTACAAGACTGCCTCTCATATAGATCTGGCTTTTGATAAGCCTGTTATCTTAGCCTATATAATAGATGGCAAGTATTTGCCAAGTGGGTTATCTGATCATGCCCCATTGCTACTTACACCATGTATCCCCCATTCTCTATATTCAGCCCAGTGGAGATTGGGAACCCATTGGGTGGCACATCCTGATGTGATAGATAAAATCCCGCCCCTCTTCACAGAATACTGTGAGTTTAATGAGGGATTTTTCACTCCTGCAAACATATGGGACACCTTTAAGGCTTACATTTGAGGACAATATATATCTGCAGTAAAGGCTGTCCATAAGGCTCAGCGGGTGAAGACCAATGCCTTGAAGGCCTCAATATGCAATTGATCTGTTAGAGATTAATGTTAATGATTTACTGCATGCAAAACAAGCTTTACATCTTCATATGGCAGAGGCCACGAGAATGGATCTTTATAAGAATAAACAGAGGTCTTTTGAGCAGGGGGACCGGCATGGTAATTTTCTGGCCATGATGGCTCAACATGAGCAGTCTACCACTTTGATCTCTGAAATACATACCACTTTGGGGGATACAGTTTCTTCACAGTCTAATATTTTAGCCCTTCCGTAAGTTTTACCATCTCAGCTGACTCCAGACTTTTTGCTTGCTGATCTGGCAGCTTGGTTGGATCTGATAGCGCTTGCCTGGTTATCGGACATATAGAGAGAGGCTTTAGCACATCCTATAACACGGGAGGAGGTTCTCCTAATTAGTGGTTCCTTTCTCACGGACAAGTCACCAGGACCCGATGGTCTCCCTATAAAAATGTATAAGGCTAATTGAGACCTTCTTGCTCCTTTTCTTCCTTCTCTTTACTCCCATTGTCTGAGGGAGGAGGCTCTGCCGGATTCAATGAGTCATGCTTATATAGTCCTCATTTATAGGGATGAGCCGAACACCCCCTGGTTCGGTTCGCACCAGAACATGCGAACAGACAAAAAATGTCTTATATGCAAGTTACTGCCATAAAATGTGTATGGGGACCTGGGTACTGTCACAAACTATGGTTAACGGGAGTGAACCACAACTGCGGTTAAGGAAAGAATTCAATGCACCACCCTATGTTATGTGAGATTTCAGTACTGGGGCCCAGGCATCACTCCAATCAGAGAACAGGAGTTTGGGGGGTCACTGCAACATCTCTCTCACATACAGGAATGCGTTGAGCTTCTAAGGGCGGAGGTATTACAACATAGAAGATTACAATGCACTGCTGTATGTAAGTGATTATCAGTATCGGACCCCAGGCGTCACTCCAATCAAAGAACAAGAGTTTGGGGGTTCACTACATCATATCACTTTAACATAAAGAAAGGCATTAGGCCACTAAGGGAGCAGGTATGAAATACCTTTAACCCTTATCACAGAAAAGTTAAAGCGAACATGTTCAGTAACTTCGGGCATGGGCCCATAAACAAGTAACAACTTATGTCAAGCACATAGTAATTAGGCAAGGTGTAGGCAATTGATAATTGCGTAAGAGAGGCAAATACAGCTCAGGTAATTTGAGAGTGTATGTCCCTTTAAGATACTCCACAGCAAGCAGCCAAGAACACAACCGACTAACCCAAGCAGTATGTTAGTACTTAGTAAGCCAGAGTTCAATACAGCAATTGATTAGGAGAAATATATGTAGTAGATGATTCTAAAGGCACTACAAGTGAAACAATGGCTACTTATCCGTTTGCAGAGGATGAGTCTTGTTGTAGTTTAGCAGCAATGGGATTCCGTAGTGTAGGGATTCAAGAAGAAAGATATCTTTAGGGTGTCCCCAGTAATGCCAGTACGAATGGCAGTGTGGATCCAGTTAGGTGATTAGCAAGAATATAGCAGGGATCCAGCATGGCATGCTCTTCAGCTTAGGGACAGATGGAACCTGTAGCTTGGTAGCCAAGCCGGCTACGGCCGACAATAATAGAACAATGTGCAGTCTGCACACTGTTCTCTTTTTAGGTAGGATGCAGGTGTAGTGCATAAGCACTAATTCAAGCCCCACTTCCGTGTTCCAAGCTGGAACGCGCGCTGCGCCAGGTGATGACGTCATTGCGCAGTCGCCATATGCATTCCAGCGTGGAATGCATAACGACGCTGAGAGCGCCTGTTACAGGTACTGGACATGTATCAATGCAAAAAAAAATATTAAAAAAAAAAACGTTGCGGGTCTGGTGTGTATACTAAGGGGAACTCCATGGCAAAATAAAAAAAAAATTATGTATTTACCCAGCATAACATCATCTTTCAGATTTTGGCAAACAATTGGGTACTATATTGTGTTTTTGAGAATTTAAATTCATTAAAGTATATTTTTCCCAAAAAAATTGCTCTTGAAAAACAGCTGCGCAAATACCGTGTGACATAAAAAATTGCAATGCCCACCATTTTTTTCTCTATGGCCTCTGATTTTTTTTTAATGTGTAATGTTTGGGGATTCAAAGTAATTTACTAGCAAAAAATTAAAAAAATTAAACAGATTTTTAAATCTTTGTGGGAAGTATCAGAAAAAGGCCGGTAAAAAATTTGCAACACCCACCATTTTTTCTTTCAGGCCTCTGCTTTAAAAAAATATAATGTTTGGGGTTTCAAAGTATTTATAGCAAAAGAGTACCGACTTTTACATGTATGTGAAAAGTATCAGCAAAAGGCCTGGGCCCAGATTCACAAAGGACTTACAACGGCGTATCTCCAGATACGCCGTCGTAAGTCTGAATGTGAGGCGTCGTATCTCGGCGCCTGATTCAAAGAATCAGATACGCCAGAATTTGTCTAAGATACGACTGATGTAAGTCTCTTACGCCGTTGTATCTTAGGTGCATATTTACGCTGGTCGCTAGGTGGCGCTTCCGTTGATTTCCGCATTGAATATGCAAATTAGCTAGATACGCCGATTTACGAACGTACTTGCGCCCGGCGTATTAAAATACGCTGTTTACGTAAGGCGTCCAACCGGCGTAACTTTACCACTCATAAAGCAGGGGTGTCATGTTAGGTATGGACGTCGGAAACGTCGGAAACAGCGTTGTATTTTACGTTGTTTGCGTAAGTCGTCCGTGAATGGGGATGGGTGTAGGTTACGTTCACGTTGACTAAACATCGAGCCGGCGAAGATTTGGGAGAAAATTCGAAGTGATACTGAGCATGCGCGCGCATGCACCGTTCGTTAAGCGTGTCATTTACGTGGGGTAACGATTCATTTCCATACAACACGCCCCCTACCAGCCTACTTTGAATTAGGCGGGCTTACACCGGCCCATTTACGCTACGACGCCGTAACTTATGCCGCATACACACCATCACTTTATGTGATGAAAAAAAACGACATTTTCTGTGAAGTAAAAAACAACGTTTTTGAAACTTCAATTTTCAAAGACGTAGTTGCCTACACACCATCGTTTTTTCACAATGCTCTAGCAAAGCGAGGTTACGTTCACCACTTTTTTCCATTGAAGCTCGCTTCATAACTAGCTTCTGGGCATGCGCGGGTGTAAAAACGTAATTTTAAACGTCGTTTTTTTGCTACACACAGTCAATTTCTGTGAAATCAAAAATTGACGTTTTGAAAAACGACACATAAAATTGAAGCATGCTTAAATTTTTTTTTGTCATTTTTCACAAGACATAAAACGACGTTTTTCCCCACACACGGTCATTTAAAGTGACGTTTTTAAAAACGTTGTTTTTTTTCATCACATAAAGTGATGGTGTGTACGCGGCATCAGGGCGCAAGTTCTTTGTGAATACGGTACTCGCCTCTCTAAGTTACGGCGGCGTAGCGTGTATATATAGGATAAGCTACACCCGCACAAAGATACGCCCTCCTATGTGAATCTGGCCCCTGGTCTTCAAGTGGTAAAACTCTGTCCCCAATTAGTTTACATTTGCCTGTTCCTGACTGACAGCTGAATTTGCCAGGCAGGGGTGAGTCACTGCTGGTTAGAACGTCAGTGGATGCTAGCTCCCTGACCACCAGTATCCCTGAGCAGGACCTCATATTTAGCAGTGGTAGTAATACTGCTGCTAATTATGTTTACTTCCTGCTGCAGCTGGAGGTCCACTCTGTGATAAAATAAGTTGTAAAAATGCTCTAAATACTGCAAAATTTAAAGCTGTTAAAAAATATCCCTGTTATGTGCTTTCTTAGATAAAACTTCACAGTTCTCCTCTCTACTCATGGATTTTATTTGTATATATGTATAACATCTACCAGCAGTGTATGCCAGTAGTATTTCTATAAAAGCGTTCAAAGTAATAGTCAAAGAACCAGCGCTGAAAAAGGGGTTAAATGTTTTACATTTTATTTTAAATCTATGAAGTCACTCTGCATATAATAAATGTCCTCAATAATTCAGAGCATGTTGCAAATCATTTATTATTGTTGAGATAGTTATCTAGTGTAAAACTAAACAACTATTTTGAGTTATGATCTAGGCTGATTATGGTGGTCTCCTTGAAGTTAGAAGAAGTCATTGCTTTATAAGGAAGACTCGGATACACTGAGCTAACTCTCAGTCGTGGCAGTATGATGAGCCAATTTGGAATGACCTGCAGAATGTAGCTGTATTATTTTATTTAGGCTGTAAAGTTTTCACATATCCAGCTAAGGTAGACATGAAGGTCAGGAACAAGAAGTTGACTCTCTGGAATATATTCTCTTTGACGTAACAGCTCATCTTTACAGCTTAACTCCATAGCATTTTTGACATTAAACAATTTTTAAAGGGATTGTAAACCTAGTTTTTTTTGTTTTGTTTTTTAATAACAAACATATTATACTTACCTCCACTGTGTGTCCCAGAGCCTCATCTTCTGGGGTCCCCTGGCATTGCTCGAGGCTCCTCTTCACATCAGTAAACCCCCTGGGAGAAGCACTCTCCCTGGGGGTTGCCTTGTGGGCGTGCTCCCAAGTCCAGCATTTGCATCCATAGACACAGAATGCCGGACTCGGCTCCGTCCCCCTCCGATGTCCACGTCATTGGATTTGATTGACAGCATCAGGAGCTAATGGCTGCGATGCTATCAATCTATCCAATCAACAGCCGAGAACCCTGGGCAAAGAAGTAAAGCATGTCTCTGCCAAGGGAACAAATGGGCTCAGGTGAGTAAAATGGGGGTAAAGGGGGCCGGTCATTGTCAGAAGTTCTTTCATCCTAATGCATAGGATGCATTAAGGTGAAAAAACACAAGGGTTTACAAAACCTTTAAAGTGTTTGTAAACCTAAAAAAAAAAAAAACATTGTATAGGGTGTTTAATTTGTTTAGATATGATTTGTCATTTCAGTATTAAATGTCTCCCTGCTGATGTCTTGTTTAACCTGGATGATCCTGCCAGTGCCCCTCCTGCTGAGAGCAAACTGACCACGCTAGCATAGCTGCCGGTCCACATACAGTAAGTAAGGTTTACAAACACTTTAGGTATTGTGAAGTTTTGGGTTGTATAGCTCAAGTGCAGCGCCTGCTAGCCAGTACAGTCCACACCAGAAATTGCTTGTTGGCCCACTTTTATTAAAGAAAGTTCAAACAAAGTTCCAGAAACAAAGTCTTATGCCGCGTACACACGATAATTTTTCGGCATGAAAAAAAAACGAAGTTTTTCGGCATTTAGAAAAAACGATGTTTTTCCAACTTCATCATTAAAACGACGTTGCCCACACACGGTCGTTTTTAAAAAATGCTCTAGCAAAGCACGGTGACGTTCAGCACGTACAACGGCACTATAAAGGGGAAGTTCCATGCGTATGACGCCACCCTTTGGGCTGCTTTATCTGAATTCCTGTTAGTAAAAGACGATTTGCACTTTTCTGTCTGTTACTCCATTAGGAACGAGCGCTCCCATCTTATAACTTGCTTCTGAGCATGCGCAGGTTTTTAACGTTGTTTTAGCCCACACACGATCGTTTTTTACAACCCGAAAAACTACATTGTTTAAAACGTTGTTAAAAATGCAGCATGTTCGAAAAAAAAATGTTGTCGTTTTTCAGAACCCGATCATTTTAAATGAATTTTTTTTAAAACAACGTTTTTTTCATGCCGAAAAATGATCGTGTGTACGCGGCAAAAGTGTTTGCCTCGCGGGGGGTTTTCACCATCAACATCAAATAACGGTAGATTCATCCTCCTTGTTTACCCATGCAACATTATCGCTGTATCCTTTCACTTTAGGCCATTGTCTGTCTCCCACAGACAAATTTCTCCCCAACACTCTTTGCATAGCTACTATAGCAACCCATTCTGCTCTGACCCCCAGGGTGGGTCTCTGGTTTTCCAAGTGCACACATGCACTCTCTGGCTTCTCCCTTCCACGGCTGTGGTTCTCAAAATCTGGACCCAGGACTGGAGACTTTATGCCTCTTAGATCACTAAAAAATCTCCAGGCTTCTAGCCCATGAGGAAACTGAAAAGCCAGTTTCCTCCTAATTAAGCAAAGCCCCTGGAGCCCCTCAACCTGCCTGGTTGAGAATCCCACGTCAACTTCCCCCCGGTGGGGTTCCACACTGCCACAGCATCATGGATATGTAGCGCCGGGCTACTTTCAGGGCCGGTGCTATGTTAAATTTAGGGGGAGAATTCAGAGAAATGGTTAGCTCTGAATTAGTTTGATTGTTTAAATTTGGGTCTCTGCTCTAGCTTGACTGTACTGTGGGCTAACCTTTCGTATGGGGACTCAGGTCACCCTCCAGACGGCAGGTGGCAGCAGTGGGGTCAAGTGAGACTGAGTATCTCTCCTTGGTGGCCAGTCAGGGGTGGGCCGCCTCGCTGTGCATGCTGGGGAGGGGTATAAAGGGGGCAGATGCCATTGTCTCAAGGTCTTCTTCCTTGTGTGGCGCCCACCATTGGGGCAGCCATTCCACAACACTCCCGCATATGGCCCTCCTGCCTGGGGTGTGCGTGGGTAGCAGTGTTCCTGGTTCCGGGACCACAATGGCCCAGATCAACTGATCTGCTGTGCGGGCCCAGTGATTGTCTGGGTCCCCAATTTGGAGGGGGTCCCGAGCTGTCCGTCCAATTGGAGGAGGCTGACCGATGAGGAGTCTGTCCAAAGGATACCAAGCACGAGGCTGGCGTTCCAGGAGGGGTAGGTCCATTCATTGGGGAACTACCTGGGATCTGACAGGCTGGATTTTGGTCACCTGTCAGTCGCTAACTTGCAAAAACTACCTGAAGTAGATCCGGGTACTGAATCTACTGAGATAGATTTCTGGACCATAATTGTCTCCATTCTTTTTTTGTTTTCAAAAAAGTTTTATTTGGAAGACAAGAAATAATACAGTTCAGAGGGTCTGTGGCAGAGCCTTGATCCTAAGTTCGAGTGACACTCTGGCTGCCAGGCTTGTAAAAGAGGCCTGTCCAGGTGTGCTACACTCACTCCGGCTGGAGTGGCGAAGTAAAGTGTTGTTGGAAGCAGGACTGTTTCCCCGTATGCAGTTTGATTGTCATCAAATTTGCCAAGCAATTTAATGGGTATAATTGAAAGTTTCTTTTTAATTTCACATGTCAATTTTGACCAAAAGGTCAGGAATGGAGCGTATGTATTTTGGTATGCCTGAAGTTACTCTTTATTTTCACCTGGTGATTTAGCCACCAACACGCCTCATGTCTTAGGCACACTCCTCCACTGTATATTTGGAGGAGCAGCTTAGCCACCCTTGGACAGCAGTGTTAGACTAGTATCTTTAGATGGACTTTACAGAAGAAATTTACAAATTAAACCCTAACACTTTTTAAGCAGTTACAGCAACAGTTTTATTTTTTTATTTCATTTTGGGATAAAGGTTTCACTATATGAACAAAAGCTAACCTTTGTAAGCACCCCTGTCAATGTTGAATGCTTTGCCTTAACCATAGCATACCTACCAACATTTTTAGAGATGAGATTGAGAAGCATCTATTAGCAAAAGTATGTAGGCATAGGCCACTCCCTGCAATGCCCCCTGTAAAGGAGAATCGTGCGAAAAAAAAGATTAGTTAAACCCACAAGGGCTTTTTTTTTTTACAACTACTATTCCTTTATACTGGCTTTTGAAATTTACAGATGCGTCAATTTAGATATCTGATGAAAGTTTTAACATTGTAAAACACTTTTTGAAAGATAAATAGTGTATTTTATATACAACTATATAGGTCAGGCCAAAATGAAGGACAATGAGGAAGAAAATGGGACAGAGGGACCTTGTTCCAAATCAGGAACAGTTGGGAGCTTTTCTCTAGATATAAATGAAAATGTAAAAATGTTGGGCTTCATCTGAAAGGACACTTTTACTGTGAGAAATATCAAGGTTTCAATTGCTGAATTTTGAACTGGAACATACACACAACCAGTGAAAAGCAAAGTCAGAAGTCCTGATCTTCATACATGTTTCAGGACAGTGACTCAGAAAGTACTGTAGCCAATAAATTAAATGACAATGCCAGAATTTTTTTTTAGGGCAGCAAAGGCATAATCTTTGTTTCAACTCTTGCAAGTTTAGTTTAATGAATGAATTAATCATATACAGTACTGGGCATACAGTGTTATGTTGGATACTTCTTGCACAATAGAGCCCTAGCTCCCTAATGTCCCCATTGTGTTATATAGTACTAGGTTTCCCATAAAACTGTACCAAAGCAAAAACAATAACAATAATTTTAAAATGGTAAAAGGTGATAAAAATGTATGTTCTTGCACATATTATACACTTTAAAATCTGTGAACAGCCAGAAACACTATTAGTGAGAAACAAGCTGCAAGCTTTTATATTTAGGAAAATATCTATTATTGTACTCCATCTTAATAATCTAGCTAATTTCCTTGTCTCAATAGCATCCCCCTACACATTTTACTTTATATTGTAGAGTGAGGCAATGTAAAAGTTATTTAATCCATAGAAAATGTAATCCTATTTGCAACAACTGATACATCCCTGGAGGAAATAATTTTATTTTCTTGTGATAGATCCATTGATCTCCCAAACATAGGAACTGAAATAAATTTGAATGAATAAAGTGATTAAATAATATTTTACAGCCAATGCACAGTGCCTGAAGACAGAATAAATACAAATACACATAAAGGCATACAATACAGTTAACAAATAAGACAAGGGAACTGTGGCTAAATACATGTGCTTTAATTATTAAAAAATAACCTTTGATGTGTATGATGCCATACTGAGCCTGCCTTTGTAAGGGCTGCTGTACAGAAGGTTACAGTTAGACAACACAGAAGCTATGCAGATCTGAAAAGCGTAAGCTATTTAATTACCAATTATTTAAACAAGAGACACAGTAAAAATATCGAGAAATTATAATAATGTATCAACTATAGCTTATGCTTTACCAAATCTATTCATCAGTTGAATACATGTTTTATTCATTCATATATTCTGTATAGATTTAACCACTTGCCCACTTGCCACACATTAGAACTAACCAAAAAATATATAATTTCTGTATACTACAGATCTACCTCACTTCCTTCCTCCATAAACAAAAACATACACACTTGAGGGAGTTGATGTTCAGATTTACAAGTAATCGTACACTACTGTAGCTACAATATCAAACTAAGATTTTTGGTGGAGATGGTGGGAGTAGGGGTATAATTCTCTAGTAAGTAGTAGTAGACATACACCAAATGTTAAAGGACACACGATCATCAAGCATATGTGGAAAACCCCCAACATTATTGAATTCAGGTGTTTCCAATGAAAGTAGAACTATAGGCGTTTTTTTTTTCAGCAGGTCCATGGAAGCAGTGTTGGAGGAAATAAAAATAAAGGGCCAAATTCTCAAAAGAGATACGCAAGCGGAACTGCTGTTCAGCCTGCGTATCTCTGTGCCTAACTTTGGAAACGATCCTCAAAAGGCTTTTTCCAAAGTTAGGCAGAAGATCGGACATGTGTAAGACACTTACACTGTCAGATCTTAGGATGCAGTACCGCATCCGCCGCTGGGGGCATTTCTCATTGAAATGCCGCTTTTAGTATGCAAATGAGGACTTAAGCAGATCCACAAAGCTTTTAAGCATTGTGATTTCTGCGTAAGTTCCGATTTGCTTGCGCAAAACTAGGGCTGGTTTTACAATGTGGAAAGTTAGTAACACCATGTAAAAGCCCATTCAAGCGACGGCATTTGGTATGCATTCCTGAGGGAGAACTCCACGGCAATTTGTAAAATCAAAACCGGCATGGGTTCCCCCCCCCCAGGAGCATACCAGGCCCTTAGGTCTGGTATGGGTTGTAAGGAGACCCCCCCTACGCCGAAAATTCGACGTAGGGGGTCCCCCTACAATCCATACCAGACCCATATCCAAAGCACGCTACCCGGCCGGCCAGGAATGGGAGTGGGGACGAGCGAGCGCCCCCCCCCCCTCCTGAGCCGTGCCAGGCTGCATGCCCTCAACATGGGGGGGTTGTGTGCTCTGGGGCAGGGGGGCGCACTGCGGGCCCCCCCACCCCAGAGCACCCTGTCCCCATGTTGATGAGGACTGGACCTCTTCCCGACAACCCTGGCCGTTGGTTGTCGGGGTCTGCGGGCGGGGGCTTATCGGAATCTGGGAGTCCCCTCAAATAAGGGGGCCCCCAGATACCGGCCCCCCACCCTAAGTGAATGGATATGGGGTACATCGTACCCCTACCCATTCACCTGGAGGCAAAGTGATAGTTATTAAACACACAACACAAGGGTTTTTAAAATCATTTATTAGTCTGCTCCGGAGGCCCCCCCTGTCTTCTTTAGCTCTAATACCAGGGGGGGCTTCTTCTTCCGCTCTCCGGGGGTCTTATCCGCTCTCCGGGGGTCTTCTCCGCTCTCCGGGGGGGTCTTCTCCGCTCTCCGGGGGTCTTCTCCGCTCTCCGGGGGTCTTCTTCTATCTTCGCCGCTCTCCGCTGTTGACTCGGCGCACCCCGGTTCTTCTCCAGCTGTCCGGTGCCTTCTCCTTCAGCGCTGGCTGCCTGCTATCTTCGTGTGTTAGCTCAATTACTAGCAGGCAGCCAGCGCGGTCTTCTGTGAAGTCATCTTCTTCTCTTCTCTTCTTCTCCCTTCTTCCGATGTTGACTCGACGCCTCTTCTCACTGCAATGATGGAAGCACGCCTTGCATCCCATTTATATAGGCATCACCGTCCCATCATGCTCCGGTAGGTACCCACGTGGGTAGGCACCCACCACGTGGGTACCTACCGGAGCATGATGGGACGGTGAGGCCTATATAAATCGGATGCAAGGCGCGCTTCCATCATTGCAGCGAGAAGAGGCGTCGGGTCAACATCGGAAGAAGGGAGAAGAAGAGAAGAGAAGAAGATGACGTCACAGAAGACCGCGCTGGCTGCCTGCTAGTAATTGAGCAAACACACGAAGATAGCAGGCAGCCAGCGCTGAAGGAGAAGGCACCGGACAGCTTGAGAAGAACCGGGGTGCGCCGAGTCAACAGCGGAGAGCGCCGAAGATAGAAGAAGACCCCCCCGGAGAGCGGAGAAGACCCCCCCGGAGAGCGGAGAAGACCCCCGGAGAGCGGAGAAGACCCCCGGAGAGCGGAAGAAGAAGCCCCCCCTGGTATTAGAGCTAAAGAAGACAGGGGGGGCCTCCGGAGCAGACTAATAAATGATTTTAAAAACCCTTGTGTTGTGTGTTTAATAACTATCACTTTGCCTCCAGGTGAATGGGTAGGGGTACGATGTACCCCATATCCATTCACTTAGGGTGGGGGGCCGGTATCTGGGGACCCCCTTATTTGAGGGGACTCCCAGATTCCGATAAGCCCCCGCCCGCAGACCCCGACAACCAACGGCCAGGGTTGTCGGGAAGAGGTCCTGTCCTCATCAACATGGGGACAGGGTGCTCTGGGGTGGGGGGGCCCGCAGTGCGCCCCCCCGCCCCAGAGCACCCAACCCCCCCATGTTGAGGGCATGCGGCCTGGCACGGCTCAGGAGGGGGGGGGGCGCTCGCTTGTCCCCACTCCCATTCCTGGCCGGGTAGCGTGCTTTGGATACGGGTCTGGTATGGATTGTAGGGGGACCCCCTACGTCGAATTTTCGGCGTAGGGGGGGTCTCCTTACAACCCATACCAGACCTAAGGGCCTGGTATGCTCCTGGGGGGGGAACCCATGCCGGTTTTTTCTTTGAAAATTGGCATGGAGTTCTCCCTCTCAGGAATGCATGCCGAGCGACGCTGTCATTTTTTTTCCCGGGGCGTAGTTTTTTTTTCACCCGTCGCAACTTTATTGTCCCGTCGCAATCCACAAAGCCCGGCGTAAATTACGTTCGCGCGCTGCACGTCGGGAAAATTACGTCACACGCATGCGCAGTACGGCCGGCGTGGGAGCGCGCCTCATTTAAATTGTAATCGCCCCCCGGAGAGGAGGACCGCCTTGCGACGGAGGCACTTAAGTTACACGGCGTGTAATTTCTAGGTAAGTGCTTTGAAGATCGGGCACTTAGGTAGAAATGTAACGCCTGTGTAACTTAACTGCTGAAAGTTAAGAGAATTTGGCCCCATGTGTCTTTTGTGCTACTAGTGAGTAAATAAGAATGTAGGGAAGCTGGAGACAAAAGGGCTAGATCTAATGCCGCGTACACACGATCAGTTCATCTGATGAAAACGGTCTGTTGGACAGTTTTCATCAGACGAACCGATCGTGTGGGGGCCCCATCGGTTTTTTATCCATCGGTGAAAAAACTAGGAACTTGTTTTAAAATTATCTGATGGTTAAAAAACCAATAGAAAAAACGATCGTCTGTGGGAACGTCCATCGGTTAAAAATCCACGCATGCTCAGAATCAAGTCGACGCATGCATGGAAGCATTGAACTTAACTTTTCTCAGCATGTCGTTGTGTTTTACGTCACCGCGTTCTGACACGATCGTTTTTTTAACTGATGGTGTGTAGGCAAGACTGATGAAAGTCAGCTTCATCGGATATCTGATGAAAAAATCCATAAGACCGTTTTCATCGGATGAACCGATCGTGTGTACAGGGCATAATAGTGTTCACTGTAGACGTAAATAAATAGCTCTTAAAAATGATCTTGCGCTAAAGAAATTAATAAATATACATAAATGTGCAAACTGCAAAAAAGTGGTAAAGTGCTTTACAATAAATTCCAATAAAGTGCAACATGTGCAAATACTTACTATTCCACAGACTATTCCCCGTCTCATATTTTTATTACACTGTAATATAGGTTGGGGCATGGGCCATTTGTTTGTTACTGGTGTAAATATGGTCCGGGGACACATTGGGCACCTTTGCTGCCACTGTTCTACTGCTGGGTGTCCAGTGTGCTTCTGTTCCTTTAGGGGGATTGGGCTGCCTCCACGCCCATCTGCCCCTCATCTATTAATTGAATGCATGTACTCCCACTGTGAAGATGCTGAAAAAATTCAGTAGCGTTTAGGACTGCAAGCATACAAAAGGTGCCGTGAAGAGGCCTTGCAGCTTACACATGCATTTGCAAATGCGTTTTAACTAAACCCCTGTTTTTAACGCAGACTGTTGAACTATGGAATGTTCTGTTTTTGTCTTTTATGCGTTTACCCTTCCATGTGCTCCTTCCTGTGAAGGGCAGTTTTTTTTGTCAAAGGACAAGTCACAATAATCTCAAAGAAAGATCAAAATCGGATCCTGTTCATTAAAGTTGCATGGAAGTTGGACCTGAAGTCGCAGGGCAAAGTTGGATTGGAAGTCGTACAACTTTCGTGTCAGATCAGTGTTAAAATAACCTAAGGCTGGGTTCACACCGCTATGACACGACAGTCATTCTACTTTGGATCCGACTTTGTGCTGCGACTTGAGGTCTGACATGCATCCGACTTCAATGAACAGAGATCCGATTTTGATCCCCGAAAATACCAGGCACTGTGTCTGGTATGAATCTTGAGGGGGAACTCCATGCCAACTTTTAAATAAAAAAACAGCATGGGTTCCCCCCCAAAGAGCATACCAGGCCCTTCGGTCTGGTATGGATTTTAAGGGGAACCCCCTACGCCGAAAAAATAGTGTGGGGGACCCCCAAAATCCATACCAGACCCTTATTCGAGCAGGCAGCCTGGCCCGTCAGGAAAGAGGGGGGGTGAGCGAGCACCCCCCTCCTGAACCATACCAGGCCGCATGCCCAACACATGGGGGGGTGGGTGCTTTGGGGAAGGGTGGCACTGCACTCCCCTACCCCAAAGCACCTTGTCCCCATGTTGATGAGGACAAGGACCTCTTCCCGACAACCCTGGCCGTTGGTTGTCGGGGTCTGCGGGCGGGGGGCTTATCGGAATCTGGGAGCCCCCTTTAACCACTTGACAACCAAATTTGTGCAGTGATATCTAAATGATGCCTGCAGCTACAGGCATCATTCAGATATCAACGTCTTCAGCCATCGATTCTCTGCACAATAAGAACGATCAAAGCGGCAGTTCCACAGCTTGATCGTTCTTATAGGCAGCGGGAGGGGACGTCCCCTCCATCCGGTGCTTCTCTGAGCTCTCCCGTGCCATCGGGGGCCCGGAGAGCGAATCGGCCCGCGCTGGCTGGGAAGCATAGAGATGACTGGTGACCAGATGGTCACCAGTCATCTCTATGACCGTCGGAGGTCCGGGCGCAACGTTATGACGTAAACAAAGCCGCAATCGCGGTGTTCGGCATGAGATTGTGAATTTTTTTTCACAATCTCATGCTTGTAAGCCTGGAGGAGAGATGTGGGGTCTTATTGACCCCACATCTCTCCATAAAGAGGACCTGTCACAGTGATTCCTATTACAAGGGATGTTTACATTCCTTGTAATAGAAATAAAAGTGATAAAAAAAAAATAATGTAAGAAAAAGTGTAAAAATAAAAAATAAATTAAGTAAAACAAAAATACAATTAAAAAATATTTTTTTTTTAAACGCCCCTGTCCCCGGTAGCTCGCGCTCTAAAGCAAACACGCATGCAAGTCCCACCCACATATGTAAACGCCGTTCAAACCCCACATGTGAGGTATCGTCGCATGCGTTAGAGCGTTAGACCTTCTCTGTAACTCGAAAATAGTAATCTGTAAAAAAAATTAAAACGTAGCTTTTTAAGTACGGAAGTTTGGCGCCATTCCATGAGTGTGCGCAATTTTAAAGCGTGACATGTTAGGTATCTATTTACTCGGCGTAACATCATCTTTCACATTATACAAAAAAATTGGGCTAACTTTACTGTTTTGTTATTTTTTAATTCATGAAACCGTTTTTTTCCCCAAAAAAGCGTTTGAAAAATTATTGCCCAAATACTGTGCGAGAAAGAAAGTTGCAATGACCTCCATTTTATTCCCTAGGGTGTCTTCTAAAAAAATATATATATATGATGTTTGGGGGCTCTGATTAATTTTCTAGCAAAAAAAAAATAGATTTTTACATGAAGGAGAAAAGTGCCAAAATAGGCCCGGTGGTCAAGTGGTTAATAAGGGGGCTCCCAGATCCCGCCCCCACCCTATGTGAATTAGTAGGATTTACATTGTACCCCTACCCATTCAACTGGAAAAGAAAGTTTCAAAAATAAAACACACTACACAGGTTTTTAAAGTCATTCATTACGCAGCTCCGGTGGTCTCTTCTGACTTCGGGGGTCTCTCCCGCCTTCTGCTCCCCTCTCCGGCCTCTTCTCTGCGCTCTCTGGTTCGGCCTCTCCTCTGCTGTTCGTTTGTCTTCTGCCAGGTTCTTCTGCTCTTTTGCCCGCTCTTTTGCTAGCTCTTGCCCGGTCTACTCCGTTGTCTTCTTCCCTCTTCTCTTCTCGTGGTCACCGGGTGATGTGCCCCTTATGTCATCACCACCCGGGGCATGATGGGGCGGTGACAGCATAATGGGCGGGGTCACTGGATGACATCATCGGTGACCACGCCCCATGCCAATTACAGTGGGAGAGAGCGTTGTGTCAACATCAGAAGAAGGGAAGAAGACAATGGAGAAGACCGGACAAGAGCTAACAAAAGAGCGGGCAAAAAAGCAGAAGAACCCGGAAGAAGACGACTGGACAGCGGGAGAAGAACCGGAGAGCATGGAGAAGAGGCCTGAGAGGGGAGAAGAAGGCAGAAGAGACCCCCGAAGTCGGAAGAGACCCCTGGAGCTGCCTAATAAATTACTTTAAAAACCTCTGTAGTGTGTTTTATTTTTGACACTTTTTTCAGGTAAATGTGTAGGGGTATAATGTACCCCATACCCATTCACATAGGGTGGGGGTCCAGGATCTGGGGGCCCCCTTATTAAAAGGGGGCTCCCAGAGTACAATAAGCCCCACACCTGCAGACCCTGACAAGCAACAGCCAGGGTTGTCGGCAAGAGGTCCTTGTCCTCATCAACATGGGGACAAGGTGCTTTGGGCACAGGGCCCCCCTGCCCCAAAGCACCCACCCCCCATGTTGAGGGCATGTGGCCTGGTACGGTTCAGGCGGGGGGCTCTTGCTCGTCCCCACCCCTTTCCTGACCGGCCGGGCTATAAGGGTCTGGTATGGACTTTGGGGGGACCCTCATGCTGTTTTACATACCAGACCGAAGGACCTGGTATGCTCTTGGAGGGGGAACCCATGACGTTTTTTTTTTTTTTGGCGTGGAGTTCACCCTCAAGATCATCAGAGCACAAGTCGCATGCCAAAGCCAGATCAGGCAAGACAGTGTTACGACTTTGATCCGACTTCAATAATATTCAATGGGCTAAAGTAGGATCAAAGCATTTTCTAAGTCGGACTGACTTGTGTCGGACCAGTTAAGACAGCTCCCATAGGGAAACATTGATTTCCACACGTCATGCGACATGAGCTCCCAATGTCGGAGCGTTTGTCGGACAATTGTGAACCCGGCCTTAACAATGATTTGGAGTTAATCATGACAGATTAGTCACTGTTCTGGGAGTGGGCAATGAGCATGCCCTCAGCACGGAAAAGTTGTTTCCCATAGACACATATCTGCATCAGCTTAATGTTGAGCCCAGCCATATATGCAAACATCCAGTGGGACACAGGTTAAATTAAGGTTATTTATTTGTACAAAGGGAGCTTACAGCATTGCTTCCCATTTCAGAAAAATAAATACACAAACCTAAAGTACTATTTATGTGTCTGTAAGTTGGCCCATCTGGCATTGTATATATACAGTATATACATTTTTTAATATAATAGTTTTGCCTAAAATGTTAAACAAAATATACCTAAATATAAGTTTTTAAAAAAAATAAAACTATTAATAGAATATTCAGGTTCCTCTGCTGCTGCTTCAGGAGAAAAATGTAAGCTGCTCAAACCAAAGCACTTAGGAATTTTTTGTCAAAGTGCCCTATTGTGTCATAAGTATGAGTGGACCTAACCCAACTGAAGCTATTTGAAGTGGTGGACTGTGAAATGTACATTGGCTTAGATTTCGAACAATATCAGCTGAGTGGATCAGCAGGATTTCTTTTGTTTAGTTTTAGGAAACAAACAAGATGTTTCCTTTGGAATTCATAGGTCCTTTCTCACAATTTATACAACTTTCTAATTCGGTAGTATCTGAGTTGCGATTAAGCCATTCTTTGTAAATATTTATAAGAGCCCAGCCAAGGAAGAAGGTTTAATATCACGGTCTGTTTGTGATTTTTTGACCAAAGGTGAAAGTACAGGTAAAGTACTTTTATGTGAATAGCACTTTAGAGGATACCTACCCCCTTTCCACCTTTGCTGCTATGCCAAAAACCGAACCTCAAATGAAGCATAATCTCTCTGTTCACTGCCCATCTCTGCGCTGCGGTGGGCAGTGTTTACATTACATTTTCTTTTGGCGCCTGTGCTCCAGTGGGCAGACACAACTACAAGCACTACAAATGTGAATGGGAGAGCCCAACTTGGCACACATCAGGGAGAAAATTGAAACACTGCCAGGCACAGCAAATCTCATAAATTAGGTCCACCTTAAAACTAATATTTCAAGAAGGAAAGAGGGCTGTCAATTTGAATAAAACTATGACTGCTTGTACAATGTATCTTTCAGGAACTCTAAAAATTACATATCTCTCCCTGGGTGATAAACACCTTACCCCACCATCATTTAATAAATGCAGATCTTCTGTTTCATTCTCCATGATATAAAACATATAACAGATTAATCAGGAAAAATTTGTTCTTATAGGCATGTCAGACTTAGGTTTGAAAAAACGACTTGATTATAATTGATTATGAAAACAGTTGTCAACTATTTTCATAATCGATTAGTTGGTCAGGTGATTAGTTGGCCTGCATACAGAATGCATTATTTGTTTACACATCAGAAAATGCAGTGCAGCACACATACAGTACATGTCAGTAAGTGCCTGAGGCTCTGTTCACACCATGGCGTTCCGGATCACAGATCACCGCTATTACTAAATCAACAAATCAATAAACGCTTATTGAGATTTTTTTTACCAAAAATTTGTAGAAGAAAAGAGAAAAGATTTTGGCCTAAACTGAGAAAAAAAATTGTTTTTAATATGTTTTTTGGGGATATTTATTATAGCAAAAAGTAAAAAATATTGTTTTTTTTTCAAAATTGTGGCTCTTTTTTTGTTTATAGCGCAAAAAAAAATACGCAGAGGTTTCTGGGAAAGCATCAAGATGGAATCTGCACCTCCTGTGAGTTAAGTTCAGTTACTATAGGAGACAGCCTATTTTACAAAGTACAGATGTGCTGGTTCAGCTTAAAGGCTCTTTTCCTGTACTGCTGTCTGCCTTATCTCACCTTTTTTCTAAAGAGTCTGCCAATCTGCCTGTCTGATGATCATTACTATTTTTGACTAGGGATGTCCGGAGCCCTATCCCCCCTCTCCCACATTTTCCTGTTTGTGAGAATTAAACTTCTCTTTATTCAAGCATAAAAGTGACTGGCGCCCAATTTCTATCTTGTTCATCACCCACCATGCCTAGTAATCTGCACCCTGACAAAGTGTGTCAGCCCTTCTCACCTCTGGGGGTCACCACCAGGCTCCCGGAAAGTTGGGGTAGGCGCTACTCCAATAAAATGTTATTATTTATATTAAGATTTGAATATGCACTACAGAGACAGATTTAGCCATTGCGCTATATAACGTCTTTATAAATAAAACCAAGTAAAAAAAACGTAAACTATATTGGCTGTAATGCCAGGCTGCAAGTGGGATGGGAGTGAGGTAGTGCATAGGGCAGGATGCATTATACTTTGGGGATAGGGAGGTGACCTGCAAGTGGGATGGGGTAGTAAATGGGAGGGAGGGAATGCACAGGGCAGAGAACTGGACAGGCTGTTATTTTACACAGTGCTAAGCACTGCTATCTTGCTGGGAGGGGAAACACTCATTATGTCACATCCAGACAGACATGAATCTAACAGAGGAGTTCCTCTTCTGTAGTATGCAGGGCATTGTTCCAGAACTCCCAGGCAGCAGGCTGACAGAGGGAGCCTGCGTCTCTCAGCCAATACAGCTTGCTGATAGACTCAGGGGACTGGGGCTTTGACAGATAGGCGGAAAGCGGAAGTTCAGGTGGGTACTGTAGATTTTAGTTAACTAAAATGTACTGGAGATTTTAGTTGACTTAAATGTGCTGGAGATTTTAGAAGACTAAAATGTACTGGAGATTGTAGTCGACTAAAATGTACTGGGGATTTTAGTCGACTAAAATACGACTAAAACTAAAATGGCATTTTAGTCAAAAGACTATGACTAAAATTAAATCAAAATTTGTTGTAAAAAATTTGACATACAAAAATACACAGTGGTCCACGCCACTGCAATGCAGTGTTGCGCACAGAAAAAAAAGTACTGCATGCAGGCAATCCGCAGCCTCATACTGTGCAGTGGCCAATTGAATTTTATGAAATGTCTGTCTGACATTTCAATAAAGTTTGTTTAAAAAAAGGCAACAGTACAATGCAACTCTATTGGTGTATCTACACTGCACTTTACCGCACAGCATGTTGGCTGGTGTGAATGGAGTCATAGATGAAAAGGCAGCTACAATTCTTTGCTTTGCGTCCATACTTCTAGGGCACCAGCAAAAAACTAACTAACCTGGTGGTAGTGGGAATGGTTATATGGCTTTTTTATTTGCCAGTGTCTAATTGCTCCTGAAGGCAGCAGTATAACCCAGTTGTCTTGTCTTGATTTATTTTGATCCTTTGCCTCCTAATGAAAAATAAATAAATACTATTTGCATACTTAAAATAATACTAAACACACAGGGCCAGATCCACGTAGGGCAGCCTAATTTTAGGCTGGCGTAGCGTATCGTAGTTACGCTACACCGCTACTTTGAGAGGCAAGTGCTGTATTCACAAAGCACTTGCCTCTAAAGTTACGACGGCGTAGCGTAAATCTCCCGGCGTAAGGGCGCGAAATTCAAATGATGAACAGGGGGGCGTGTTTTATGTAAAATAAGCTTGACCCCACGTAAATGATGCTTTTTTCGTACAGCGCATGCGCGCGCATGCTCAGTATCACGTCGAATTTTCAAATTAAGTTACGCCCGCTCAATGCCTAGACGACGTGAACGTAATTTACGCAAAGCCCTATTCGCGAACGTTTTACGCAAATGACGTACACGACAGAAAATTCTACGCTGGCCCGACGTCCATACTTAACATTGCGTACGCCTCATAGAGCAGGGGTAACGTTACGCCGAAAAAAGCCTTACCTAAACGTCGTAAACAAATGCGCCGGGCGGACATACGTTTGTGGATTGGCGTATCTAGCTCATTTGCATACTCAACGCGGAAATCAACGGAAGCGCCACCTAGCGACCAGCGTAAATATGCACCTTAGATCCGACGGCGTACTAAGACCTACGTCAGTCGGATCTAGCCCAGCTTCAGGCATATCTTGTTTTGTGGATACAAAACAAAGATACGCCGGAGCAACCTAGAAGTTACGCGGTGTATCAATAGATACGCCGACGTAACTGCTTCTTGGATCTGGGCCACACTGTTTAATTTCAATTGCCCCTTCTTTTTCTGTATGTAGATGATGGCACTGTAAGTTTTTTAATAAAAAAAAATCTAAGTACCTTTTTACTAATCGATATACAGCTGTCAAATGACTCGGATCTTTCCCAGCCTGCCTGCAGGGAAACATAAGCAGGAGGAACCTCTAGTCCTCTGCTGCTGGTCACATGTTCAAATAAAAAAAAACAGCCTTTGGAGTACAAATAAATAATTAATGTCAATAAACTGTTTTAAATTGTGGAAATTGTAAAACACATCCTTAGAATAAGACAGAGGTGAGGCCACCATTTAACTTTATGTAATATTCTGCCCCCATTTTGATTAGCTGGTTAATAGTGGGCATGAAGGATGAGGGAGGGATTGGGCTGTCATTTTGCCACTGTGTATACGCCTACATGGGCTACTCTATAGTCACATGGACTTCTCAGATGTGATTGGGAGGAAATGCTCAGCATAGAAACTGCAAAATCTCTAGCTAAATTAGGGACATGAACAGAAGGTGGTGATAGAGGGCAAGCAAATTAACTTGTTTTTTTGCAGAATACAGAAAAAAATCTTATATTGACTGAGTATTAACAGCATATAATACAGCATTTATTGATAGTTTTTTATGATGTGGGTTTAGTGAGCTTTAAGTGTAATAATTAGTGATATTTGGTAATCTGAACACCGCATTTTAGAATAATATCCAGTTTATTAAATATGCAGGATTTTTTTTATTTTTTTTATTATTTCTTTATCTAACATACAGTGCCTTTAAAAAGTGTTTATTCATTTTATGTGATAGACCAACACAAAGTGGCACATAATTGTGAAGTGGAAAAAAAATTATAAATGTTTTCAATATTGTTTACAAGTAAATATGTGAAAAGTATGGCGTGCATTTGTATTAAGCCCCCTGACTGATATTTTTGCCCATTCTTCTATGCAAAATAGCTCAAGCTCTGTCAGATTGGATGGAGAGCTTCTGTGAACAGCAATTTTCAAGCCTTTCCACAGATTCTCAATTAGATTTAGGTCTGGACTTTGACTGGGCCAGTCTAATCCAGATAGCAAGTGTGCTGCAAGTTTGAACATGACTTGCTAAGCTATTGCTAGACTTGCCAGGCTTCCCAAGTGTGTTGTACAATTGCAGAAAGTCCACATTGCATGACTCCAGACCAACTTTCTTTGCAAACATTCTGCAAGTCACTGAATTTTCATCATGGCTCCCTGCTGTGTGTAAGGTGTTTCTTTAATTGGTGCTGGGGCAGCCATAGAATCACTTTGGGAGTGGTGGGCAGAGAGGTGAGTGGTAACCATGAGATCTGATATGGAGCTCAGAGTGGTAGAAATCAAGGAACAACTAACCCTAATATCCCATTGGTGGAGCACAATTTGGAATGTTTTTTTTTCCTTGTTTCTATGCTAGTGGAGCTTTTAGGAGCGGAAAGTGGAGTGGAATGTGATTTTCAATAAAGGATCCATATACTAAAGTCTTGTCAGACCAGCTGTGGATTTCAATGCAGGCGAGGAGAGGAGAGTAGAGTAGAACTTGAGCTGCCATTAAGGATTTGTATACCAAAGCACCACTAGACCTGTTGTGGTCTGTTTAAGGTGAACTGCTAGGGTACACTCCTGTTGGATGTCTGGATGGTGGGAACAATTCAAGAACTTTCAAGAATTATTTTTGAGCATGTGATCTTCACATCTCATAATTTTTTGATACACATGAACTTTATTATTTGGGACTTATTTTATATATATTTTTTAATGTAAAACCAGATGAATACCTGCTTTTGATGAAAGCACTTTTTTCACTGTTTCACATATTGCATATTATTGTATTGTATTTTTTTTTTTTTTATTAGGCATAGTCATTTTATGCATATTTGTCTATTTTTGCTGCTTAGCTTCTAGAATTAGTGCACGTCATCACTGTTTCACATAGTATCACATATTACTGCAACTTATGTTTTGTGTTATAATTTTTATTGTTTTTGAGAACGTTCTTTTTCATATTATAAATGTTATTTTTCATGTTTTATTAAATGTTCACACTAATAAAAAAAAATAAATAACTAAGATGTAATCCAGTGTTATGTATTGATTTTATTGAAAAATGTAGGTCAGTTTTGTCTTAATGCACTATTCAGTGAACTGAGTTACATTTTTTAGGGAAATGGTAAAATATAGGCCAAAAAAGCTGAACTAAACATATTTCAATGAGAGCTTTTTTTTTCCTATTTCAGCCACTTTGGCTTAGATTTTTTTGACAATTCACCTCGCTTCACTTATTAGTGAATAGACCTGATAAAAACGGACATTTGGACAAACAACAAGAAAAACTAGTGCCAAATATATTAATGGAAGATTGAGGGATTAACTAAGATTGCTGCCACCTAAGGCAATTGGTTCCACTAGACTTTAGTTAAAGCGGAGGTCCATCCAATTTTTTTTTAAAGCCAGCAGCTACAAATTCTGCATTTTAATAAATGGACAGTTACCTGTCCAGTGCACCCATGATGTCGGCAGCCGAAGCCGAGCAATTGCTCGTCTTTACGGCTGCCCCCAATGCCATCCTCGGTGAGGGAATCAGGAAGTGATGCGTTGCGGCTTCACTGCCCAGTTCCCTACTGCGCATGCGCGAGTGGCGCAGCCCTGTCCTCACTGGTCTCCACTGTCTCCTGGGACCAGTGTGTTTCCCAGAAGACAGTAGGGGGGGGCGTGATTCCCACAGGAGTGTATTCCAGGAAGTGGATGCAAATACCTGTATTATACAGGTATCTGCACCCCCCTCACCCCTGAAAGGTGCCAAATAAGACACCGGAGGGGGGAGGGTTCCAAAAAGCGGAGGGTGGGCCTCCTCTTTAAGGTTTTTAGAGTAAAGGGGACTGAATACAAATGCACGCGGAAACTTTTCAGATATGTATTTGTAAAAAAAAAAATTAAAACCATTTATCATTTTTCTTCCACTTCTCAATTTTGAGCCACTTTGAGTTTGTCTATCACATTAAGTCCCAATAAAATTCATATAAACATTTTTGGTTGTAACATGACAAAATGTGTAAGGGGTATCAATACTTTTCCAAGGCACTGTATAACTAACATGGTCTGGAATACATTCTTTCATCAGTACAAATGAACTGCCTTCCATCATCAGTTAATCAATAACAGGCATGTGTAAAGAATCTGCCAACCTATTACTTGGTGCCTTAATGAATGAATGTGCATATTCCACTTCTTGTTCATATAGAGAGTTAAGTTGCAATGTTTGCTCCCCGATGGCGGTTCTATTTCCAGTGCACTTACACACTGAACGGGAAACCGATGTCCTCATTACTGCTCAATTGTTTTACATCCTTGGACTTAACACCAGGCATAAGTAATGTTCCCCCAGCGCAGAGCAGGTCAAGTGTTTGAGTTGTGAGTAAAAATTCAGCTGTTGCAATCTGTCAGTCAGCGGTAGGAACCGTGAGTGGCTGTGCTGACGCTATCACATAGGATTATGTAAGTGTTTCCCTCCTATGTTTATCTTTTCTTTAAAAGTGGCCAGTATTTACTTTCACTAGGAAAACCACGGCTTAAAAAAACATATATTCTTGCCATATTTCCTCTTTGAGTTTAAGAAAAACTTAAAAGGTAACTCCACTTTTGTGAAAAAAGTAAAGCAAATAAAAAATAAATATTATAGCATATACTGTTGCTTCACAAACCAATAATTGTAATTGAATTAAATATTACCTTTCCATTTTAACCACTTGACCTCCGGAAGATTTACCCTCCATCATGACCAGGCCATTTTTTTGCTATACGGTACTGTGTTACTTTAACTGGCAATTTTGCAGTCGTGCGACGCTGTACATCCCTCACAAATAGAGCTTTCTTTTGGTGGTATTTGATCACCTTTGCAGGGTTTTTTTGGCGCTATAAACAAAAAAAAGTAAATTTTGGAAAAAAAAGACAAAGGGGCAGATCCACAAAGAAATTACGCCGGCGTATCTATTGATACGCCACGTAATTTCAAAGTTCCCGCGTCGTATCTTTGTTTTGTATCCACAAAACAAGATACGACGGAATGAGGGATCGATCCGACAGGCGTACGTCTTAGTACGCCGTTGGATCGTAGGTGTATATTTATGATGGCCACTAGGTGGCGTTTCCGTCGAATTCCGCGTTGAGTATGCAAATTAGCTAGATACGACGATCCACGAAAATGTAATTTCTTCATAAATTTAGACCAATATGTATTCTGCTACATGTTTTTGGTTAAAAAAAATCCCAATAAGTGTACATTGATTGGTTTGTGAAAAATTTATAGCGTTTACAAACTATGGGATATATTTATGTATTTTTTTTACTAGTAATGGTGGCTATCAGCAATTTTTAGTGGGACGGCGACATTTCCGCAGACAAATCTGACACTAAGGCCCCGTACACACGATAGAATCCATCCGCGGATAAATCCGAGCAAATGGGTTTCAGCGGATAGATCCTATGGTGTGTACACTCCAGCGGATCTGTTTCCGCGGATATTTATCCGACGACTCGCTTTTCAGCAGATCGAATATTTGCTGACATGCTAAACAAATCTATCCGCTGCAAATCTATCCGACGGACAGATCCGTTGGTTAGTACACATTATCCGCGGATAAGAACCACGCGCATGCTCAGACAAAATAAGGGGATGGGAGCACTCGTTCAGGTAAAACTCTCGTTTGTTTGTAATATGGCACATTCGTCCTTTTAACTATATAGTGTGTCGTTTATTTCCTCTTGTTTTTTCAGCATTCTCTTGCTAGAATAAACCCGTTCTCTTGCTGATGCTATCTATCCAGATGTTTGAACTTTCTTTTTTTCCTCCACATGTCAATGTTTATATTTTTTGGTTTGTAATTGAATGTTTTTTTATTTTTTTTTATTTTTTTTTTGTTGTGCAATTTATGTCCCCATTCTTTTTCTTTCACATTTCTTTTTCTTTTTTTTTGTTGTGCAATTTATGTCCCCATTCTTTTTTCTTTCACATTTTTTTTTCTTTTTTTTTTGTTGTGCAATTTATGTCCCCATTCTTTTTTCTTTCACATTTTTTTTCTTTTTTTTTTGTTGTGCAATTTATGTCCCCATTCTTTTTTCTTTCACAATTTTTTGTATTTTTTTTTTGGTCAAGTTATGTCACCATTTTATTTAGGCGTGTGTTTTTCCTTTTTTGTTTTCCCAAGTTGGTACGCCAAATGTACCCCCCCCAAGGAGTTGGTGTCCTTTCTAAATGACACATATTATTTGCTAAAATGTTTCATGCCTAATCACCACAGTATTAAAACACAATAGACAAGGTATTTCAGTAAATCAAATAACCATTTATTTTGGCCATAAACAAAAATAAATTACCGAGAATGGCAGCACTTGATGAGATAGCAACATACATGCAGACTTGTGTTCCAGACTGCACAGGCAACATAGTCAAGGAGAAAATGGCAAACCTTGAGGACCGCATACCGAGAACTAAAAAAGAACAACCACAAAAACAAAAAACCAGGAGCAGCAGCAAGTGAGCCAATGGAGCCCAGGCTGTGGTAGTCCAAAAAACCTAAAGTTTTTGGGGATCAATGGAAGGCCGGGAATCATCTTCTCCTGTTCCTTGTAACCCTCCTTGCAGCCTGCATTGCAGCAGATCTTCCACGGACCCGTCCACGGCCCCTTGCAGGTCGGGATGATGTGGCAGCAGGAGGAGTTAGCAGGTGTTGTGCAGGATAGGCCGGGTCACTCAGTGTCATCGGTCAGCCAGCCCTGGTGCAGCCATAAAAGCACCTGGTTCATCAGGTTCCTGGCACGCCTCTGACCGTCCTCCCCCGCTTGGGACAATTCGTGGGCCACATAGGCACTGTAGGCCTCAGTGGGGTTGAGGGGGGCCCTCATTAAGGCGCTAGCCTCCCGAATCATTTGGAGGCTCTCATCCTCAACCTGCCTCCTGCGCCTCATTAGGCCTGTTTGCCTGACCCGGGGGGGAGGGACTTGCCTGGTGGTGCTGACCGTGGGCCTGGGGCCCTCCTGACTGGTGCTGGGCCCGGCCTCCTCCTCCTGGCTGCCAATGACCCCTTCCTCCTGGCTGGCAGGCATCTCAGCATCAGTAGCCGATATTTCATGGCTGCTCCCTTTTTCCTGTGTCAAAAAAAGTGACATGTTTTTCAATTTGGGCACAAGCAAATCACACACATTTTCATGCTCTAGACTGGTTTGTTTTATCTTACTTTAAACTGAATAGACTCTCTCCTTCGATCCCTGCACTTGGCATCCATGACCCCTATTTTTATGACCATGACTTTTATAGTCCATTTTTTGTGTTTGGGATTACAATATCAACTCAATAAACAAACAAGAATTAGCAGCCCAAAAACATTTTGAAAATACTCTACCTCATCAGAAGTGGAGAGTCGGAGATTGTCATGCCTGCCAGCCAGCCCTCACCATCCTCCTCCTGGCTGTGGTGATCCATGGAAGGTCTGCTCCGATGCCGGCTGGAAGGAAGGCTGGACATTGATTGCCGGCCCTCCATTATGATCCCCAAAAACTCCAGCTCCTGGTAGTACCACAGACTTGGCTCCGTGGCTCTCTCTTGCTGCTGCTCAGATCGTTTGCTCCGTAGTTCTCTTCTTTTTGTTCGGTATGCGGCCCTCAGGTTATTCATTTTGTTCTTGACCATGTTTCCTGTGCAGCCGGAACCATGTCTGCATATATGTAGCTATTTCATCAAGTGCTGCCCTTCCGTCGGTCCCGCTTCGAATAGGTTGGGATGTTTGGAATCCCAAAGTAGGGGCATTTCCCTAAACTTTCAATGAGCCGTGATAATGAATCTCCTATCCCACGATTGTTTCCATTTTTGAATTTCTTGTATAAATTTTAAGATGAACACTGTTAAACCAAAACAAAAATAAACATTAAAAAATGCCCCAGCATTCCCATTGTAGTCATATGTGGCCCCAGATTGAATCAAGTAACTATGCAAACACAGTGTCTCCTGCAGCCAAAATGCTGGCCAGCTCTGCCCCATTGTTGTGACCAAAAATGACTTCACATGCAGACCTTTTTCAAATAAGTTTGCTAAATACGTGTAATCTAGACCCATCCACAATTTGGTTATATTTAGAACCATTCCTCAAGGCACTATTTCATTGTACCTAGCATGCCCCCTCATCATTTCCTGACATATAAAAACACTTCCTAATAACCTCTGCCAACCAACACAGAACAATACTTGCATGATCACAAGACAGCTGGCAAAAAATACAAATAGGTAGAGCATTCTTCACATCTAGATTTAAGTGATGTGTGAAAGCATTGTGAGAAGTAAATTCAGTTTTGGGACACAAGAAACATACTAAGTTGCGTTAAAAAGGCTGCAAACAACAGACAAAACCACAATCCCATGGCTCTCAAGTTTCTAGGCCTCTGCTGATCCCATGTTGTAATGTTTTACCTTATTATCTCTAGCTCCTCGTGCAGCTCAATGAAATAATCTCCGCGTAAGCAACGTAATCACGTCGGTTACCTTTTATTAAGACTCCGCGTGTGGCGTGACACACCGCTTTCGACTCCATTGCCATGCCCCCTAATCAATGTTAACTCCAAAAATCTGGCGTGAACTGTGTTACTGCTGTTAAATGTTTCTACTAATCTCCGCGAAAGCAACGTAATCACGTAGGTTCCCTTTAACAGACTC